>NC_091242.1:12856223-12901223 GCF_040958095.1 Procambarus clarkii | reverse complement strand
AATTAAATTAATAACGAAGGACCACCCACTTTTGAGAAAAGAGGAAAACTAATAAAAAGTGATCATTAGAAACACAAGGAAGAACCAGTGTCTATGGATAACTATTAGAAAGAATAATCACTTAAATAAATAATGGACTGTATGGTTAATTAACTAAAGTCAGAGCCTCAAACACCTACATTGGGGGGGGTGGTATTGCTAGAACTTCATATACGTCTAGGAGCTAGTGTGGTTCGTGCACCAGTTCATTGTTGAATAAAGAATATTGTGACCAAAATATTATAGAATCAATAGGTAAATACAAATAGAAAATATTAATGATTATTAGAATTAGAGAGCAATCATCTAAATAAACACACTTTATCTCCAGTTCACATGACAAGTATTCAATTTGATAATATCAGGAACATGTAGAATAAATTGGAGTAATTAAATGTGTACAAAAAGTCTTAGCTTTAAGACGATTTCTATGACATCGTTCGCGCCTCGTCCTCGTGATCTCAGGATCTCCACATAGAAGCCCTTAGAGGTGAATAACCCGAATGTAGTTAACGGCTCGTTGACTCCTCACATACGAGCTGTAATTTAAAGGATATTACGTAGCATTGAACTAGGCTACTTAAATCTCAATATTTATGAAATAGAAAATAAAGATTAGTGCGGTACTAACGTTGGATTTTTAGTCGGCTTTCGATGTAACGACAGACTGCCCACGAAATATACAATCTCTAATGATGCATCAAGAAAGAAATATATACTTATCGACGGGTGCAGTGTATGCTGAATTCTGCCGGTATCGCGTCTCAGTCTCAAACTTCCACAATGTTGTACACGCGGTTGAGAGTTTGGCTTGAATATCGACGCGTTATTATTTGACCGAGCTCTGTAGATCATGTTTTTTCTTTTTTTTTGTTTTTTTTCGTTTTGGTAGGGACGTAGAAGAATAATTATTCGTTCTAAGTTGAGGATCAGTGTAATTCTTGCTGATAATCCCAACGTCACGTGTCTCAGACTCTGACGCCATGACTTTCTGTCCAAATATGTATGCTCTGTTGCTCACTCTGCAACACGAGCTCGCCACACACACACACAATGGCGTCTCTCCCCCCTCAACCCGCGTCCCCGCAATCACCACAGAAATTATTTATCACGAATAATACTATTTCGCGCAATTGTGGTTGAAATACTTTAATAAAGACTGGGTTGTGATTCTAGGGATTTAAATATTATTGTTTTCTCGTCTTATGGTGGTAAACGAGAAATGGAGAAGATTTTAGTTTTCTCCATGGCATTCACGCGCGACAGAAAAACTATTACTTGATAACAATTGTAACTAAAAACTCTCGACTTAGTATTATTTGGGAGTTATGTTATCCATAAATAATTATCACACGGAATACTGATGATTTTAAAGAATCACATTCAATTCTCTAACACACTGGCTATAAATGTGTTTAACCAGATATAATCTGACGCAATACTGGTGCTTGGTTTCGTAAGAATTCCAGCATCCATATGTAGATATAATGGTTAGTTTATGTGAACATTACTGATTGTAAGTTTTAGTAACTACTGTAGTTAGTACATAATGATACTGATTTATTATAATACAATAATACAGTATTAGTGTTGGAAATTTCCAGTATTAATGCACAACCCACTTCAAGACTCCGCTCCAATATAGAAGCATCAAGAAATATGGACCAATAGGCTTTCTACAATTACTTCCATTCAATACCCATTGTTTCGTGTTCTGTCTTGTGTTTGAATTTAATACCAATTCAATACCTGTTGTTGAAAGTTTGTTTTCACCTCATCCACTTCACCCAAATGTAGATATAAAATCGAAGATGTGTAAGCTCTATTCAGTTTCAGTTGTGTGTTTGTAAACTAAAGTCTTTGAAAATGTAATAAGTTTTACGAAACGCGCTCAAGTGTCGCGTCAGACTAGAAATAAAAATGAATTTTGGAGAATTGATCTTTGAATTACCATCAACAGTGAAAAGAAACATAAGAAAGATCGAGAAAATTCGTGTTAGAATTATTAATCTTACTTTTTCGGTCATATTTAATAATATGTCTAAAGGAAAGACTGCTACCAAAATATACTAATATATATATACATATATCTATATATATATATATATATATATATATATATATATATATATCTATATATATATATATATATATATATATATATATATATATATATATATATATATATACATATATACATATATATATATATATATACATATATACATTATATATATATATATATATATATATATATATATATATATATATATATATATATATATATACATTATATATATATATATATATATATATATATATATATATATATATATATATATATATATATATATATATATATATATATATATATATATGTCGTACCTAGTAGCCAGAACGCACTTCTCAGCCTACTATGCAAGGCCCGATTTGCCTAATAAGCCAAGTTTTCATGAATTAATTGTTTTTCGACTACCTAACCTACCTAACCTAACCTAACTTTTTCGGCTACCTAACCTAACCTAACCTATAAAGATAGGTTAGGTTAGGTTAGGTAAGGTTGGTTAGGTTCAGTCATATATCTACGTTAATTTTAACTCCAATAAAAAAAAATTGACCTCATACATAATGAAATGGGTAGCTTTATCATTTCATAAGAAAAAAATTAGAGAAAATATATTAATTCAGGAAAACTTGGCTTATTAGGCAAATTTGGCCTTGCATAGTAAGCCGAAAAGTGCGTTCTGGCTACTAGGTACGACATATATATCTATATATATAATATCCATAATATATAATTATGGTAATATCACAACACACCCGAGTGATAGTGAAATAGCAGTGATAGTGAAGTGATGGTAGTATAGCAGTGATACTGAGGTGATGGTGATATGACAGTGATGGCGAGATAGTGGTGCTGTAGCAGTGAAAGTGATATAACAGTGAATGTAAGGAGGAAATCTATTAGTGTAAGGTATATATATATATATATATATATATATATATATATATATATATATATATATATATATATTTATTTATTTTAAGATTAATAGGAAAACCAGGGATATACTGAACATCTTGTTTCAGAGTCTTTACTTTAAAATGCATAACGTTTCGAATACTTCTCGTATTCATCATCAGATCTAAAAGAAAAAACAGAAATCACAATCAAATAACTGGTAAACAAAGAACTCACACTGAATATAATTGCCAATCAAAGAAAGAAAAATGCTTAAAAAGCAAAACACTTAAGCGCACTTAAAGTGATCAATATAAATAAAACTTATTAACTGTCACATATATTAAAGCTAATTTAAAAATCCATTAAACTACAAGATGAATTTTATAACTACTAAAACAAACCATTCTATTAAACTCACGTGAAGTGATCAGAAGTGAAACTTGATACCCAACACATAGATACTAAACACTAGAACAAATATTTATATAATGACTACAAATCTACAAAAATTGTATATAAAATACAAACAGAATAAACGACAATTATAAAGTACTAACCAACATCTTATAAAAAAACTCAAATATTAAATAAAATTAAATACCAAAAAAATGTATTATATATCCTAAATAAAAGATTATATTAATGTACAATGTCAAGACTTGAAATAAGTAAGAAAGGGCAAAGACATGGTAAACTAAACAAAATTACAATAAAATTAAACTACCAGAATGAACTATAAATCAAATTACAGGGCCTACTGTGCACTATACAGTGTACAATTGAACAGCTGAAAAGTTGCTATTTAACAGAGGCCGCAGCTCCTTTATATATAAGGATTCCATTACTCTCAAATCTGACTGGCCATTCATACAAGTGTCCAGAATTTTAAAATCAGATTCCAGCAGAGAATGATCAAACTCATAACAATGGTTTCTAATCTCCGAAAATGCTGGTTTAGACAATGGTAATCCAGTCCTAAAAGATAATCCCCGGTGCTCAAGTATCCTAATCTTAAAGTTCCGAATGGAACTCCCGATATATCCAGCATTACAGCTGGAACAATTATACATATATACGACATTAGAGCACAAGGGGGTAGGCACTTTATCTTTGAATTTAAAATTTGAGCCTATGGTATTTGTGTTGACAAAAATAAATCTAAAGTCTACTTGAGGATAACAATGCTGCAACAGTCTCCTCAAACGACTCCTTACAGAAAAGCTAATAGTGCCATAAAATGGTAATTTAATATATTTAAGATCCCTTTCCACTGTAGCAATCCTACACGATGGGTGAAACTTCTTATTTAAGAAATTCCTTATAAAGGTATAAACCAAATGCAAAGGATAACCATTATTTGAAAAAAATTTCACAAGAAAATTAATTTCTTGATCAAATTACTGTCATTGCTGTGACAGTCTTTTCCATTATGGGGCTATCCCAGTGGGCCTGCTTGTGGTCTTTTGGGACTTGTGGTCGGGGTTGAGGGTGTGCAATGGTGTCCCATTGTCTGGCTGCTTCGATGAACGTTTGATCATGAGTTCCCGCTGTCTCTCTCATACGCTCTGGTAGGATCTGCCCTACCAATTCGTTGGCTGCTGTACATGAGGATAAGAATGCTGGAAGTGCTACCTCAGTTGCCTTTCATATCCCTCCAAATCTCACTGGTAGTGTTGCTTGGTCCCACTGACTGTCATCTAAATCTAGGTTGAGCGCCTTCCTGAGTATTGACCTGAGGAGCTCATCATATTGATTTAGAAGTGGGTTGCCAAAAGTTGGTGCACACCTTAAGAAGTATGTTAGCCTGGGCAAGGTAAGGCACTTTGTGAGAAGGTAGAGGGCATCGTGGGAGTCCAAGTCCCCAATTCTCTCTTCCATCCTCTTTAGGTCTCTAAACTTTTCGTCAAGGACCGCAGTAATAGCATTGTGGCCCAGAGGTGCTCCGAGTAGTGTGCTGTCGGTAGGTTTAACGACTGAGGCTTCTGGTAGAACTGATTTCACTGCTCTAATGATTACTTCACTGGATGCAATAATTTCGCACTTGGAGGGGTTAAGAACGAGACCCATGGACTCCCCCCGTGTCTTCACCAGCTGTAGGTCTTCTAGCAGGGAATCTTGTGTGCCTGCCAGAGTGCCATCATCCAGGAACCAGATGTTGAGCTCGCTGGACAGTCTGGTTGTAATTTCTCGAACCGCTATGCAAAAGAGGAACGGTGCAAGTGGGTCACCCTGTTGAATTCCCTCTGCTGAGGTGACTTCATGTTTGCCAAACAGGAGGGTTGATTCTTTGCTGTAGCCTGCTGACACAAACGGGAGAATGCTTGGGCAATGTTCCTGGACTGCAGTGAAGATTGCTTCCCTTTTGACCGAGTTGAAAGCGTTTTTAAAATCTAATTTTACTACTGCCTGGTCTTCAGTAAGAGAGCTAATGTAGGCTCGTGCAGCATGAGCCGCTGCTTCACAGACTTTGGGGACTCCAAACCCCAGCTGGTTGGGTTGCAGCATGGTGGCTGCTTCCATTCGGATACTTCTGACAGCAGCCCTTGCAACTAGGCGGCGAAGGGTATTACCAACGGCAATGGGTCTGATCCCTCCGCCCTTCTTTTTCAGGGCACATAGGGATGCACCAAAGAAGAATGGTTTTATTTCATCAGGGATTAACCCGGCGAGGCAGTTGTTGACAAACGTTGTGATTTCTGTCAGGAGCGCTTCTGCAGCTGGGCCAAGAACAGGGTTCACCATTTCCTTCACATGTTGAGGTCTTACCCCTGTGTAGCCTCCTCAGGAACCCGGGGGAAATGAAACGATAGCTTTATAAACCTCTGACTCCCGGAGGACGAGAGGTTCCTGGTTAGGGGCGAGCCTGACCTGTGGGGGAGGTCCACCTACGGCCCTGATGGGGTGTTTTTCTCTCAGTGCTTGGGCTGTGGTTTCATCCCTGGGCAAAATTTTGTCCTCACTTGTGATCAACCTGAGTGCCTTGACTGTATTGCCCTCTTCAATTTTCTTGCTGACTTGGTACCTAATTTTCTGTTGTCGCTGATTGTCGTACTTGGTCTGCCTCGGCGGTGTTTGGTGTGTTTGGGGAGGCGGACTAGGTTGTCAGCCCTAGGAAAATCCCTAATTGCTTTATTGACGGATGTGGCCAGTGTCTTGCCTCCTCTGTCTAGTACACCTAAGCATGCATTGCCAAAAAGTAGCAGATTGTGCCAGGCTTTGATGGTATCAGGTGCATCAAGGTTATTTGACCCTCTGTTGACTTTTGCGATGAGGTCCATGTATTTCCCTGCAGCAAATGGGCGAGAGGCCTTTGGGATATATATATATATATATATATATATATATATATATATATATATATATATATATATATATATATATATATATATATATATATATATATATATGTATGTATATATATATATATATATATAATATATATATATATATATGTATATATATATATATATATATATATATATATATATATATATATATATATATATATATATATATATATATATATATATATATATATATTGGTGTATACTGGCAGCAGGTTTTCTTTCAAACATGTTTCATTGAATATGACCGCATATTCTGTATTTATTATTTTCTGGTTTAGGGCTTCTATCCCTCTAACTATTTTCTTAGCATCAGGGCTTAATTGAAATAGGAGTTCTCCAAAACTCATTTTCGTACTTTTAAGGTGAAGAAAAGAAGTGATTTACTATAGAGTGTATTACACTTATTTGTATAATTTGCACGACGTTTCGAACCTCCATGGTTCATTCTCAAGTGAACAGATCTTACAATACTAGTTGATTTTATACCCGCATTAGGTCAGGTGATAATACAATGAAGGTGAAAACATGGGGGGATACATAAGGGATAAACATAGGGGCTGCAGAAGGCTTATTGGCCCATACGAGGCATCTCCTATCTAAACACAAAGATTAATCCAGTGTAATTGGCCTGTTATGTTGGACATTGTCTTCTGTGTTGGCATCGATATGTTCTTGTCTTGTCCTTAGTAAGGACAAGACAAGAACATATCGAACGCCAAGAAATCAGGACTCCACCTGCCAAAGATTATTGGGGAATATAAACCTGGATATGCGTATGAAAATGTCAAGACACACAAGCCTGGAAACCCACTTCGGCCAATCATTAGCCAGATACCTACACCCACGTACAGGCTAGCAAAGCGACTCAACGGCCTGCTGACTCCTTATGTCCCTTGAGCCTTCAGCCTGAAGTCGCCAAGGGAATTTGTTGACTTACTGCGGGGCACACGGGCCACAGGAATAAGAGCCTCGTTGGACGTAGAATCGCTGTTCACTAACGTACCAGTGGACGAGACAATCGGGATGATAGCCGACAGAGTTTATCGTGATCCAGCCTGTACTCCTCTTGACATACCAGAAAATATCCTAAGGAAACTACTCCAAGCTTGTACTAAAGAGGCACCCTTCTTGAGCCCGGATGGGCACATGTATAAGCAAGTAGATGGGGTCGCCATGGGTTCTCCCCTAGGTGTCCTGTTTGCAAACTTCTACATGGGAACCATCGAGCAAAAAGTCTTAGTCGACATGAACATGAAACCGGCCATATACTGCAGGTATGTTGACGACATTCTTACACAGGTACCTGATGTCAGACATCTGCAGGAGTTGAAGGAGGCATTTGAGCGGAGTTCGGTGCTGCGTTTCACTTACGAGATGGAAAAGGATGGGAAGCTGCCCTTTCTAGATGTAACAGTCATGGAAAAGAGCGGAGGTGTCCACACTGCAGTCTACACTAAGGAAACGAACATAGGAATGTGCCTAAATGCCAAAAGCGACTGCCCAGATAGGTACAAGAGGAGTGTTGTTAACGCATATGTCGACCGTGCTCTCAGCCACAGCTCAGAATGGAAGCAAGTCGACGAAGAACTCTGTAGGGTAAGGCAGGTCCTAGTCAACAACGGCTTCTCCAATGGTTTCGCCGAAGACATCATAAGAAGGAAAGTGAAACGCCATGCAGCCTCTGAAGAGACAACCAACACAACACCTATACCCCCTATTAGACTATTTTACAGGAACTTCTTTTCCACAGCTCATAAAACGGAGGAAAGGGTCCTGAAAGATATTGTTAATAGAAACGTTATCCCTACAGACAAAAATCAGAGGATACAACTGACGATTTACTATAAAACCAGAAAAACGGCCAGCCTACTCATGAGAAACTCTCCAGACACAAAACAGAACGCTTTAAAAGAGACTAACGTCGTCTATGCCTTCAAATGCCCTCTTGGGGACTGTAAGCTCCAAAAACCCCAGTATATAGGCAAGACAACAACTTCTCTTTCTTGGTGTTTAACGATGCATAAGCAACAGGGCTATATTAAGGAACATATAATCTCTTCCCACAGCCAAACCATCGCCAGAGAAATCCTAGTAAACAACACAGAAATCATCGACAGATACAGCAATAGCAGGCGGCTTGACGTTTGCGAGGCATTACACATCAAGTAGTCAACACCAGCAATCAACAGCCAATTAATGCACAACTATATTCTACCCACCTCAAGACTTCGCTCCAATATAGAAGCATCAAGAAATATGGACCAATAGGCTTTCTACAATCACTTCTATTCAATACCCATTGTTTCATGTTCTGGCTTGTGTTGATGAAATTAATACCTTTTTAAATACCACCTCACCCCATCCACCTCACTCAAATGTAGATATAAACAAAATCGGAGATGTGTAAGTTCTATTCAGTTGTGTATGTGTTAACTAAAGTCTTTGAAAATGTAATAAGTTTTACTAAACGCGCTCAAGTGTCGCGTCAGACTAGAAATAAAAATGAATTTTGGAGAATTGATTTTTGAATTACCTCCAACAGTGAAAAGAAATGTACGAAAGATTGAGAAAATTCATGTTAGAATTATTAATCTTACTTTTTCGGTCATATTTAATAATATATGTCTACAGGAAAGACTGCTACCAAAATATAATAATATATATATATATATATATATATATAAGGCACAACTCTCCTAAACACGAGAGTGAAGTATACAACTTTAGAACACTTTCCCACCAGGAGACTCGAACCCTAGCCAGCACAGAAGCCTTCCAGCAACTGGCATAACAGGTACGCCTTAACCCGCTCCACCACCAGCTCAGACCCTTAAAAGAGATGGTAATTTCGGAGTATTTAAATACACCAAAGATCACCACCTCCCAAGAGCACTAGAGCAAGTGAGGGGTCATTTATACGTTTATTTCATCAAGTCCCTGTTAATATGGGAAGACACAGTGTCTATGCTTAAGGCACAACTCTCCTAAACACGAGAGTGAAGTATACAACTTTAGAACACTTTCCCACCAGGAGACTCGAACCCTAGCCAGCACAGAAGCCTTCCAGCAACTGGCATAACAGGTACGCCTTAACCCGCTCCACCACCAGCTCAGACCCTTAAAAGAGATGGTAATTTCGGAGTATTTAAATACACTAAAGATCACCACCTCCCAAGAGCACTAGAGCAAGTGAGGGGTCATTTATACGTTTATTTCATCAAGTCCCTGTTAATATGGGAAGGCACAGTGTCTATGCTTAAGGCACAACTCTCCTAAACACGAGAGTGAAGTATACAACTTTAGAACACTTTCCCACCAGGAGACTCGAACCCTAGCCAGCACAGAAGCCTTCCAGCAACTGGCATAACAGGTACGCCTTAACCCGCTCCACCACCAGCTCAGACCCTTAAAAGAGATGGTAATTTCGGAGTATTTAAATACACCAAAGATCACCACCTCCCAAGAGCACTAGAGCAAGTGAGGGGTCATTTATACGTTTATTTCATCAAGTCCCTGTTAATATGGGAAGACACAGTGTCTATGCTTAAGGCACAACTCTTCTAAACACGAGAGTGAAGTATACAACTTTAGAACACTTTCCCACCAGGAGACTCGAACCCTAGCCAGCACAGAAGCCTTCCAGCAACTGGCATAACAGGTACGCCTTAACCCGCTCCACCACCAGCTCAGACCCTTAAAAGAGATGGTAATTTCGGAGTATTTAAATACACCAAAGATCACCACCTCCCAAGAGCACTAGAGCAAGTGAGGGGTCATTTATACGTTTATTTCATCAAGTCCCTGTTAATATGGGAAGACACAGTGTCTATGCTTAAGGCACAACTCTCCTAAACACGAGAGTGAAGTATACAACTTTAGAACACTTTCCCACCAGGAGACTCGAACCCTAGCCAGCACAGAAGCCTTCCAGCAACTGGCATAACAGGTACGCCTTAACCCGCTCCACCACCAGCTCAGACCCTTAAAAGAGATGGTAATTTCGGAGTATTTAAATACACCAAAGATCACCACCTCCCAAGAGCACTAGAGCAAGTGAGGGGTCATTTATACGTTTATTTCATCAAGTCCCTGTTAATATGGGAAGACACAGTGTCTATGCTTAAGGCACAACTCTCCTAAACACGAGAGTGAAGTATACAACTTTAGAACACTTTCCCACCAGGAGACTCGAACCCTAGCCAGCACAGAAGCCTTCCAGCAACTGGCATTACAGGTACGCCTTAACCTGCTCCACCACCAGCTCAGACCCTTAAAAGAGATGGTAATTTCGGAGTATTTAAATACACCAAAGATCACCACCTCCCAAGAGCACTAGAGCAAGTGAGGGGTCATTTATACGTTTATTTCATCAAGTCCCTGTTAATATGGGAAGGCACAGTGTCTATGCTTAAGGCACAACTCTCCTAAACACGAGAGTGAAGTATACAACTTTAGAACACTTTCCCACCAGGAGACTCGAACCCTAGCCAGCACAGAAGCCTTCCAGCAACTGGCATAACAGGTACGCCTTAACCCGCTCCACCACCAGCTCAGACCCTTAAAAGAGATGGTAATTTCGGAGTATTTAAATACACCAAAGATCACCACCTCCCAAGAGCACTAGAGCAAGTGAGGGGTCATTTATACGTTTATTTCATCAAGTCCCTGTTAATATGGGAAGACACAGTGTCTATGCTTAAGGCACAACTCTCCTAAACACGAGAGTGAAGTATACAACTTTAGAACACTTTCCCACCAGGAGACTCGAACCCTAGCCAGCACAGAAGCCTTCCAGCAACTGGCATAACAGGTACGCCTTAACCCACTCCACCACCAGCTCAGACCCTTAAAAGAGATGGTAATTTCGGAGTATTTAAATACACCAAAGATCACCACCTCCCAAGAGCACTTGAGCAAGTGAGGGCTCATTTATACGTTTATTTCATCAAGTCCCTGTTAATATGTGTTATGATCTCAGCCTACAGGAGAAACGAGTCTCCCTCCTTGAGAGTTATTCATCAAGCCTGACCTGATTAGAAGGTCTAGCAAATATTGAGGTAATAACCCATATGTAAAATAGTTGCTTGGATATGTATAACAGTTTGAGATTATGGGCAATGCAGAAGAAAATAGATAAATGACTGGCTAGGAGATGTGGACATTTTGCTGGAGGCGTGAGGCTCGCTTCCGGAGGACCTTGACCTCACTTGAGTGCCAGACATCGCAGGGGAAAGCTGCGCTCCGTGAGCTCCCGTCAGAAGGGAACCCCTAGTGATATATCTCTAAGAGAAGAGAAGTGTGCAGACGTGCCAGCTGTGGAATTGAGCTGAGAACGTTGTGGTCTCAAGTCGTGGTCGACGAGCAGAGTTTAATAAGCTACTCAGAGGCATTTTCGTGGGCTGTGTGGAGCGCCCTGACCAGACGCCGTCAGAGGGAAAGCGCCCTCGATCAGTTAATCTGTGGTAAGCACGATATATGCCAGTTCATAGTGATTGCTTGTAGTTGGTCGTGTGCCCAGCGACAGTAGCAATGTTTATTTATAAGTTAGACATGTTTTAATAAGGCAGAAAGCCTGAAATAGGAGAGTGAAGAGGGAGGAGCACGGAGCGACGTTCGTCCCCTCTGAGCTCTGACGGACGACTGAGGAAGCCCGGCTCCTGACGGAGGAAGACCCTCCCAGCGAGTGAGGACCGCCGCCAGGCGAGGCGGAGTATGGACCCGCCCAAAACGGGGGAGTCCACTCTCACTGTATGTAGAGAACAGATAGAGGTTTGAGGCAAACATATTGTGTGAATATTTTTTGTTTATGTGTTAAAGGGGAACATTTTATTGGAGTGTCGATGGGTTGCAGGTTTGTTCTTTGGGGAAGAAGTTGCTGAGAACTTCGAAGCCAGCAGATGAAGTAGCTGATGAGACTCCAAGGTAGTGGAGCAGAGGACCTCGAGCTGTGAGGAGAAGCAGCAGTGAAGAGGAGTGTCACGTGCTTCTGTAGAGGTGGAGAAGCACCATAGTTGCTCGGGGAAACTTCATGGTGTAGCAGCTAAGAGAGCTGTGGAGGACCCTAGCAGAAGGGTGAAGCACCGTAGTTGCTCAAGGAAACTTCATGATAGCAGCCTGGAGGAGCTGCAGAGGATCCTGGTAGTGAAGCCCGGAAGAACCTAAGGATATTAGGGTAGTGAACTTCCAGAGGTGGAAGGGGAAGTTCTGGTGGATTACTTATAGGGAGTTGATAGTGTTTGGTTGTCATTAGCGTGCAAGACGCAGTGAGAGGTGAGTGACTGTTGGCATTCTTATGTCAAGGAGTTTCCTATACTGAAGTTTAGAGTTACAGTCGTAGGCTGGATTACCTACAGATGTATGCGTTCTAGGACTGATATTGATCGATTAATCATTGTTGTGTATCAATGAACATTTATACTGATATATGTTATTGCATTCAAATGCTGGTTTTCTATACATACATTATCTTGCTGATAGTGCAACAGCGTATGTAGACTTGATCAACTTGAGGAGGTTGATAGTATCAGGTGGTGAACCAGGAGATAGGATACCACTTGATAAGCTGATGATAGAGTTCTGATGGTGTTGGAGTGCAACCTGATTGTAATATTATAGAGTATAGGATTCATTATTATTATATGTGTGTATGTATTGTGTATGTGCTTTGTCCAGTAAATCTATCACAATTTGCTTGTGTTTACCCTTGTCCTAGTGAGGCTTCCCAGGAAGTAGTAAAGAAAGAGAGAGAGAGAGAGAACCAAGAACCACTGCTGTGGACAGGGTAAAAGGTAATACTAATAAGTCAAAAAGGGGATTGAGGAGATCATATCACCTAAGGAGAGAGTGGGGAGTCACAGCGGCTCGAGTGGGTGTGTGCACGTGACAACGAGGCTAAGTGTTGGAGCCGCATCCCCTAAACGTGTGACGTTGAGCCCCTCTCCAAGAGCCAGAAGCGCCAAGGGTGATCTCCTAGTATAAGCACTCTACCGAGTTGTGGGTTGGGTTGTCCATAGAGAAGGATCAACGACAACACCAACCAACCCACAGTCTATAATAAATTGGGGGCCTGTGTCCGGGAGAGTGAACTGACACACCCACACCCTGTCCAAGAGTGGATTTGTACACCCCTGCTGAGATAAACTGTGTGACCGCAGGTGTATACTCTCTTGGGAAGACTCACAGGACAAAGATGGATAAGGTGCAAGCGTTTGTGGAGTCAGGCAAGCCTGAGGACTTGGAAGGTTGCACGAGGGATCAATTGAAACAAATAGCAGAAAAATGTGGCATCAGGTTGAAAGCATCTAAAGTAGCTGGGATGAAGGATGAGATCCTGAGGCAGTTAAGAGCCAAAAGTGAAGCGGCAGAAGAAGGAGCCCAGAAAGGTGCTGAAAGTGGAAAGGAGGATGATGGGCAGGATGAAGTGAGATCCCAGGGATCGAGTAGGAGCAGCAGGAGTAGCCGCAGTAGTAGGAGTAGCCGAAATAAGAGCTTGGAGAGATTCCAGTTAGAGCTCCAGATCCAACAACAGCGTGAGGAGAGACAGTTCCAGCTGGAAAAGATGAAATTGGAACTCCAGATGAAAAATGAAGCCGAGAAGGAAAAAGAGAAAACCAGACTGGAAATAGAAAAAGAGAAACCAAGACTAGAGGTGGAGAAAAAAAAAGAGAAAACCAGAGTAAGAGAACTGGAGTTGGAACAGGAGAAAGAAAAAGAGAAAACCAGAGTAAGGGAACTGGAGTTGGAACAGGAGAAAGAAAAAGCCCAAGTCGAAAAAGAAAAAGAGAGAACAAAACAAATGCAGATAGAAGCGAATAGAACCTTGGCTGAGCAAAGGATTGAACATGGGTTGCCAGAGAGCACCACCCAGGTATCACACCCACCAGATGTTAGGGTCAGGGAGAAGGACATTCCCTTGTTTGTTCCCGAAGAGGCAGAGAGCTTTTTCGAGCACTTTGAAAAAGTAGCCAGCATCAAGGAGTGGCTTTTGGAGGAATGGGCCCAGCTGGTCCAGTTAAGATTGACCGGTGCAGCCAGGGAGGCATACACCCAATTGTCACTGGAAGAGTGCCAGGATTATGCCACGGTAAAGAGCAGCATATTGCGCTCGTTTCAGTTAACCCCAGAAGCTTATAAGAAGCGCTTCAGAGAAATGATCAAAGTTGGAGCATGTACGTTTGCTGAGAAAGCAAGAGATCTGGAAAGACGATTCCAGAAGTGGATTGAGGCTGCTGGAGTTGGATCTTACGCTGACCTGAAGCAACTGATGGTCATGGAGAAGTTCTTGGAGATGATGCATCCCGAAACAAAGTTTAAGATCCAAGGAGCAGGGATAAAGGAGGTGAAAGATGCCGCAGATAGGGCGGATATGATTACCGAAGCATACAAGAGCTTGAGGGAGAACAGAGTGAGAAGCGAGGCGAGACGCAGCAATGGCAGACCCAATGGAGTCTGGGGAGGAAGAAATTATGAGAGACCCAGAAGAGTCTGGGGTGAGAAAAATTTTGATAAATGGGCAGATAAACGTAAGTACCCTAAAACTCAGAAGAGTAGGTCGCGCACTTCGTCTGAAAGTGAAGATGGAGGAGCTAAACGAGAAACTAATCGTGATCCAGGGAATCAAGAATCCAGTAAAGCTCCACAGAGTACGAGTAGTACGTCTGGCCCGAGGAACTCTCATGCGAGTGGGCAGAGTCAGAGCTACTCTGGTACATATAGAAGAGATTTCTCCCAGGTGAGGTGTTACAATTGTAACGGATTGGGTCACGTGATGCGAGATTGTAGACAGGGCAAGAGAGTTGTGACGCTGGCCATGTGTGACCCCCGAAGTAAATATACTAATGTGTTCCGAGACAAACCACAGAAGATGAACTTAGTGAACGAGAGGTATAGGCCGTTCATGAGCAAAGGTTGGATCAGTGTAAGAGGCCAACCTGAGGTAGAAGTTGGTATCTTAAGAGATACCGGAGCTAATCAGAGCTTGATTACGAGAAGCCTGATTGGGAATGGTCGACGGTTAGCTGGCAGGAGTAAGATGAAGGTATATGTGCGATGTTAGCGCTATCGGTCTGTAATTTTTTGCCTCTGCCTTATTTCCTCCTTTATGAAGTGGTGCTATCTCTGCTGTTTTTAGTATATCAGGAATAACGCCAGTATCTAGGCTTTGTCTCCACAGAATGTGGAGGGCCTGCGATAGTGGTTTTTTACAGTTCTTTATGAATATGGAGTTCCAAGAATCCGGGCCTGGTGCAGAGTGCATAGGCATACTGTTTATGGCTTCTTCAAAATCCAGTGGGGATAGGGTGACGTCTGATATATGATTTGATGTTGGTATCGTATCCATGAAAAATTCATGGTGCATGGTGTAGTAGGCTGGTGTAATGGCATGGTGTAGTAGCCTGGGGTTGGGGCGTGGTGTAGTAGCATGGTGTAGCCTGGTGAAGTCGCCTGGTGTAGTGGTGTGGTATAGTAGCCAGGTATAGTGGAGTGGTGTAGTAGCCTGGTGTAGTGGCGTGTAGTAGCCTGTTGTAGTGGTATGGTGTAGAAGCCTGGTGTAGTCGCGTGGTGTAGTAACCTGGTGTAGCGGCGTGGTGTAGTGGCATGGTGAAGTGGCGTGGTGTAGTAGCCTGGTTTAGTATCCTGGTGTAGTGGTGTGGTGCAGTAGCCTGGTGTAGTGGCGTGGTGTAGTGGTGTGGTGTAATGGCATGGTATAGTGGCGTGTAGTAGCGTGGTATAGTGGTGTGTAGTAGTGTGGTGTAGTTGCATGGTGTAGTGGCGTGGTGTAGTGACATGGTGTAGTGGCCTGGTGTAATAGCCTGGTGTAGGAGCATGGTGTAGAGATGTCGTGTAGCGATGAGGTGTGGCAGCATGGTGTAGTAGCATGTAGTGGCATGGTTTAGTAGCCTGGTGTAGTGGTGTAGTAGCCTGGTGTAGTGGTGTAGTAGCGTGTAGTAGCCTGGTGTAGTGGTGTGGTGTAGTGGCGGTGTGTAGTAGCCTGGTGCAGTGGCATGGTTTAGTAGTCTGGTGTAGTGGTGTGGTGTAGTAGCGTGGTGTAATAGCCTGGGGTAGTGGCATGGTGTAGTAGCCTGGAGTAGTGGTGTGGTGTAATGGCATTGTGTAGTAGCCTGGTGCAGTGGCATGGTGTATTAGTCTAGTGTAGTAGTGTGGTGTAGTAGTGTGGTGTAGTGGTGTGGTGTAGTTGTGTGGTGTAGTAGTGTGGTGTAGTAGCCTGGTGTAATGGCATGGTGAAGTAGCCTGGGGTAGTGGCATGGTGTAGTCGCCTGGTGTTGTCGGAAAATCCGACACCATTTAATAATCATACAAATAATAGCTGTATTGTATAAACAAGTTAACCCATAGAAAACGTAACTTGTAGTGGAATTACCGTCTATAGAAAACGGGATATCATCACCACATACTATTATAAATCACCACCTATTATGGTGGGAATTATTCTTAAATACATTAGTCTTTGGACTTTACCATCATAAAAACATCTCTTATAAATTAACTTAATTATCAATATTAAAGTAGAGTAAATGTGACCCTTCTATCACTTTCTGTCATGTGGACAATGTAAGCCAGGCATCAGGGTGAGGAAGGGGCAGCCATTGTTGTTTATACGAGACCAGAGGCTCACACGGGAGCAAATTCGGCTCCTGTTAATTTTACTTGGACGTAGTGTTATGGAAACCAAAGGTGTACCATTTTCAACACGCTGTCAACAAATTCAAGTTAAGTGTTCTTTCCGAAACCCATGTATCTTCATTTATGGCCATTAATGTCATTATATAGAGCACGTGGAAGCCTCAAACTAAAGGTAATTAAGCCAGGTCTTTAAGGTTCCATGTATAGTGTTTTCTCTGATATAGCTTGTCATATATAGAATCTGGCTTTACAGCTAGCGCCCTTTTGACAGGTCAAGACGAGGAAGGCTTTGTGCACCAGTTACTGGGTGATGGAAGCTACCTCAAAGAGGATAATTTGGTGGCTACACCCTAGTTATACCTGGTGGACTAACCTGCTGTACTATAAGATAAGGAACCTTTTCAATGTATGTAGTCTAATTCTGTAGTTTGATTGGCTGCATATATATTTAATTTAATAAACCCCCCTAATGTGTAGAGGATCGATTTGTGAGATTATGAGATTATTGCAGAAATACAGTCCACTTAACATCATTCAAATTGCTATCGAAGTATATAAATTAACGTAAATATAAATTCATATAAATTAAATAAATATAAATCTCACAGGTCGGTTCCCACATTATTTGGTCATCTTCGAACCGGATGACGGATTATTTGATCCTTTGAACCCACATTTGGTCATCTTAGTACCGGATGAACCAGTTAACCAGTGGATTATACTAGTGCAGTGTGATTTAAAAAAAACAGCAGTCAAGACGGCGGCGTTGACTCGTGCGAGTTCACGAGCCCCGCTCAGTTCAGATCAGCCTTAGTCAGCGGTTTCATGCACACCCACAGATATTTGGTGGCGTGTTATTATGTGAAATGACAGCGCTAATATAGAAGCCAGCCAAATTAGTGACGGTGTCGCGAAATTGTTCACGGATTTCGTGGTGTTAAATTTCGCGAGAGATTATCTACGAATTTTGTGGAGTTTATTTCGCGAGGTCACTAATAATATTTAATACTTCTTGATAATATTAGAAGTTTCATAGAGGCTATTATCAATAATTGTATATATTATTTCTCCAAAATAGAGAATTATTTAATATATATTGCACTAGTGATCACAGTATAATATTTACTAATTGCCAACCCACAATAGGGTAGGATATTAACATTGACTAGTTGAACTATTATCGTTCATCCTAGTCACATTATCACCATAGTCAGTTGTACTATATTGAATAACCTAACACCATTAATGAATGGTCCAGACCCTATTTTGGGTGTAATTTTTATCAACTCGAGTTGAGTTGTATATATAATAATTTACTTATGATCATTACACCTTTGAGTGATTAATTAGTGTCTATTCCATCCTAGGGTGATATTGAAGAGCTAACCTAAAGGTACTTCCAGTGACACTGGTTTATCACTCAAATCATTAGTGTGTATGATTGTATATATATAATGTGTATTAATTTTAAGTGCTAACCTCTAGTAGAGGTAGGATTACAGCCTAGCGAGTGCAGAAATTTTACCCTAGGCTACCATTAGTACTTGCTCACAATTTATGAGCCAGTGGTGCCCAATTAACAAGTCACCATGACTAATCCACAGAAAGCAAAGCGTGCTTTAATATCAAGCAAACGTCAACTGACAAGAGATCTCGACCAATATGAACAGTTGTTATATGAGCCTGTAATTAATTATCATCGGTTGAAAATACCACTGTTGCAGATTCAAGCCCAATTGCATATATTGAAAGCAAATAGGAAATCTTACCAAAATCAGGTCCACGACGACGACATAGTAGTTGAAGATGTGGAACCATTCCTGTCTGACCTTGCACAATATGAAGAAGAAACTCAAGCCAGGTTGGAACATTTACACAGGATAATTGAATCAGAACAAATAGCAAGTACACCAAATAAAGTAGATAATGTTATGGATGATCTGGATCTTTTTGAGAATAAATGTAAAGCCAGATTAGATCCTTTAATCAACAAGGATAAAGCTTCACCCAGTAAAGCTTCACCCACTACAGCTTCACCCAATATTATACCACCAGAAATTAAGCAGTTCTCAGACAATTTATCCACAGTCTCTGTGAATTCTGAAAACCCATTACCTGAGGCCACTAAGTTAACATGCCTCCAAACTAGAGGTGAAGCTGAACCAGTAGTAGAAAATGTAAATGAAAATAGCGACAGCACTAATTTCCCAGTCCAGCCTCCTAGGAATAATGCTGGCAATGAGAAAACTGTCATACATCTAGTACTACAATTGCTGGATTTACCTCAACCTGATCAGACTGCTGACTCATTACAATCCTTCAGCATGGAGTTTGAGTCACTACTAAGAATATTCAGTCTTAAGGTTGATATAACTACTAGTGAATGGATGACCAAAGTAGTCCTTCAACGAAAATTGTCCAGCGATATACTAGATGAATTATATGCACATCAACATAACACCATCCTGACAGTACAGGACATCACTGAAGGTTTACATTCCATCATAAACAAACGACGAGCAAATGAGGAAGTTAAAGCCTCATGCAAGCCTTCAGAAATAGAAAATAAGAGTCAATTAAAGGGTAAAACAACTACCCCAAATAAACATCAGTCAATTACTCTAACATCAAGTTGCAGAAAATCTGACAATGCAGCAGCAACCACCAAGCCTACTGTTACTAGTTCACCCAAACCGGTAACTTCCAAACGTGCAGTAGGCTGGGGGACATATATGTTCTGCAAAAGGAAACATTCAACATACTGTTGTGCTAATTATCCAACCAGAGACACTCGTATGGAGCGACTCCAGGAATTAGGGAGATGTGCAAGGTGTCTCAAGTCACACAACATAGACTATTGTGATACCCAATTCAACACCTGCAACAGGTGTAGAAGGGGTAGGCACCATGCAGCACTGTGCAAATATACGAAATTAACGTATTCAAGACCCAAGGTGGAAGATAGCATTCCCACCACAGTACAGTACTGCAAGGTGCAACAAACAAAGAGTGTCCAATCGGCAAAGTCTAAAGGTAATACGACTTTGCCTACTGCCCAAATTACCATCCTGAATAAGAGGGCCAAGGTCCATACCCGTGGGTTGTTTGACCAAGGATCCCAGAGAACATATATCACTAAAAAGCTGGCAGATGAACTGCAATTAAGGCCTGTAGCCCAGACGTCATTCAACATCTCAGGGTTTGTAACAGATGCAGGACCTCAAGTCTACCAGGTGGTACAACCATCAGTACGTTTAGGCAGGTACGTCTGTCGAGTACAAGCCATTGTGGTGGACAAAATACCAGTAGACCTACAAGTTCAAGGTCTGAGAGCAACAGCCAAATTCCTGAGAAATAGAGGAATAAAATTGGCAGATAATATTAAGTCTGATTACCTCACTGACTTCGGTCTCCTTGTTGGGACAGACTATTGCCATCGATTCATCGGTAGCCCTACTAAATATCAGGGTATAACCATGTTAAACTCTGCAGGAGGTAAATTACTCTCAGGCCCAGTATCAAGCCTGAGGAGACCTATGCCTGCAGATAAACAATACCAGTAGAAATCTAAATTTGTCAGCTGATTATATTTCTCCAGTAGCATTATACTAAGGAGATTACAGCTGACTATAGTAACAGAGGTTGATGTTAGTATCATCATTTAAAGCTGAAGATGAGTTCATGAGGCCTCAGTGGCAAATCAGTGAACAGTAGCCTAAACAGCTACAAGTCACTGCGACCAATGTCACTGAACCCACTGCAGTCTCAGAACTATACTTTACTTTAATGATGAGCTATTCAATCTTCTGAATCAATTAACTAAATTAAACCCCAATAAATCTGATGACTGATTTGATACATTTATTATTTAATCAAGATGTATTCCATGGGCCTCAGTGTTTATATATCAGTGACCAGTTACCTGAAGAAACTTCAAGTTATATCTAATGTCACTCATCTCACTGCAGTCCCTGAATCATACTTGACTGTAGTACTTGATCACATTCAGTCTTCTGGGTTAAATAATATGTAATAAGGCTTGAATATTAGCCTTTCAAGAGTTGACAGGGAAATGAAATCGCATTAGACTTCTAACCCCTGCAACTCTAGTACGGGACATCCGTCCTGTACGAACAGACGCACAAATGTGTGATTGCTAACTACTAACATCAAATTAATCTAATAATTCGAAGGAGGAGTATCGGTGTTCGTCTGTTCTAATTAGGACTTCGACCCGTGAGCAGCCCCTGGGGAATTATGTCGGAAAATCCGACACCATTTAATAATCATACAAATAATAGCTGTATTGTATAAACAAGTTAACCCATAGAAAACGTAACTTGTAGTGGAATTACCGTCTATAGAAAATGGGATATCATCACCACATACTATTATAAATCACCACCTATTATGGTGGGAATTATTCTTAAATACATTAGTCTTTGGACTTTACCATCATAAAAACATCTCTTATAAATTAACTTAATTATCAATATTAAAGTAGAGTAAATGTGACCCTTCTATCACTTTCTGTCATGTGGACAATGTAAGCCAGGCATCAGGGTGAGGAAGGGGCAGCCATTGTTGTTTATACGAGACCAGAGGCTCACACGGGAGCAAATTCGGCTCCTGTTAATTTTACTTGGACGTAGTGTTATGGAAACCAAAGGTGTACCATTTTCAACACGCTGTCAACAAATTCAAGTTAAGTGTTCTTTCCGAAACCCATGTATCTTCATTTATGGCCATTAATGTCATTATATAGGGTGATCCGGTTAGAGCACGTGGAAGCCTCAAACTAAAGGTAATTAAGCCAGGTCTTTAAGGTTCCATGTATAGTGTTTTCTCTGATATTGCTTGTCATATATAGAATCTGGCTTTACAGCTAGCGCCCTTTTGACAGGTCAAGACGAGGAAGGCTTTGTGCACCAGTTACTGGGTGATGGAAGCTACCTCAAAGAGGATAATTTAGTGTCTACACCCTAGTTATACCTGGTGGACTAACCTGCTGTACTATAAGATAAGGAACCTTTTCAATGTATGTAGTCTAATTCTGTAGTTTGATTGGCTGCATATATATTTAATTTAATAAACCCCCCTAATGTGTAGAGGATCGATTTGTGAGATTATGAGATTATTGCAGAAATACAGTCCACTTAACATCATACAAATTGCTATCGAAGTATATAAATTAACGTAAATATAAATTCATATAAATTAAATAAATATAAATCTCACAGGTCGGTTCCCACAGGTGTAGTAGTCTGGTATAGTTGCGTTTTGAAGTGGCATGGTGTAGTAGCCTGGTGTAGTACCCTCTGGTAGTGGTGTGGTGCAGTAGCCAGGTGCAGTGGCATGGTGTAGTGTTGTAGCGTTGTGTAGAGGCGTGGTGTAGTGATGTGGTGTAGTAGCCTGGTGTTGTACCATGGTGCAGTAATGTGGTGTAGTGATGTGGTGTAGTAGCGTGAAGTGGCATGGTGTAGTACCCTGGTGTTGTAGCCTGGTGTAGTAGCCTGGTGAAGTGGCGTGTAGTGGCATGGTGTAGTAGCCTGGTGTAGTTGCATGATGTAGTGGCGTGGTGTAGTGGCGTGTAGTAGCGTGGTGTAGTACCCTGGTGTAGTTGCATGGTGTAGTGGCATGGTGTAGTAGCCTGGTGTAGTTGCATGGTGTAGTGGCATGGTGTAGTAGCCTGGTGTAGTGGCATGTATGGTGTAGTGGTGTTGTGTAGTAGCCTGGTGCAGTGGCATGGTGTAGTAGCTTGGTGTAGTGGTGTGGAGTAGTGGTGTGGTGTAGCAGCATGGTGTAGTAGCCTGGTGTAGTGGCATGGTGTAGTAGCCTGGGGTAGTGGCGTGGTGAAGTAGCCGGTGCAGTGTCGTGGTGTAGTAGCCTGGAGTAGTAGCCTGGTGTTGTGGTGTGGTTTAATAGCGTGGTGAAGTAGCCTGTTGCAGTGGGGTAGTGTAGTAGCCTGGTGTAGTAGTCTGGTGTAGTGGCGTTGCGAAGTGGCGTGGTGTAGTAGCCTGGTGTAGAACCCTGGTGTAGTGGTGTGGTGCAGTAGCCAGGCTTAGTGGCATGGTGTAGTGGCGTGGTGTAGTGGCATGGTATAGTGACTTGGTGTAGTGGTGTGGTGCAGAAGTCTGGTGTTATAGCCTGGTGTAGTAGCCTGGTGTAGTACTCTCGTGTAGTGGTGTGGTGTAGTAGCCTGGTGTACTAGCGTGGTGTAGTAGTCTAGCGTAGTGGCGTGGTTAAGTGGTGTGGTGTAGTGGCGTGGTGTAGTGGCGTGGTGTAGTAGCCTGATGTAGTGACGTGGTGTAGTGGCATGTGGTAGGCTGGAATAGTGGCGTGGTGTAGTAGCGTGGTGTAGTAGTGTGGTGTAGTAGCCTGGTGTAGTGGCGTGGTGTAGTAGCCTGGTTTAGTGGCATGGTGTAGTAGCATGGTGTAGTAGCCTGGTGTAGTGGCGTGGTGTAGTAGCCTGGTGTAGTGACCTGGTGTAGTGCATGGTGTTTTAGGCTGGTGTAGTAGCCTGGTGTAATACCATGCTATAGTAGCCTGGTATTGTGGCGTGGTGTAGTAGCCTGGGGTTGTGGCATGGTGTAGTAGCGTAGTGTAGTGGCGTGGTTTAGCCTGGTGAAGTAACTTGGTATAGTGGCATGGTGTAGTAGCGTGATGTAGTAGCCTGGTGTAGTAGCGTGGTGTAGTAGCCTGGTGTAGTGGCGTGTAGAAGCCTGGTGTAGTGGCATGGTGTAGTAGCCTGGTATAGCGGTGAGGTGTAGTAGCCTAGTGTAATGACATGGTGTAGTAGCTGGTGAAGTAGTCGGGTGTAGTGGCATAGTGAAGTGGCGTGGTGTAGTGGCATGATATAGTGGTGTGTAGTAACATTGTGTAGTGGCATGTAGTAGTGTGGTGTAGTAGCCTGATGTAGTTGCATGGTGTCGTGGCGTGGTGTAGTGGCGTGGTGTAGTAGCCTGGTGTAATAGCCTAGTGTAGTAGCATGGTGTAGTGATGTGGTGTAGTAGCATGGTGTAGTGGCATGTAGTGCCATGGTTTAGTAGCCTGATGTAGTACCCTGGTGTAGTGGTGTAGTAGCGTGTAGTAGCCTGGTTTAGTGGTGTGGTGTAGTGGCGTTGAGTGGTAGCCTAGTACAGTGGCATGGTGCAGTAGCCTAGTGTAGAGGTGTGGTGGAGTGGTGTGGTGTAGTAGTGTGGTGTAGTAGCCTGGTGTAGTGGCATGGTGTAGTTGCCTGAGCTAGTGGCGTGGTGTAGTAGCCTGGTCTAGTTTCGTGGTGTAGTAGCCTGGTGTAGTGGTGTGGTGTAGTTGCGTGGTGTAATAGCCTGGTGTAGTGGCGTAGTGTAGTAGCCTGCTGTAGTAGTCTGGTGTAGTGCCGTTTTGAAGTAGCGTGGTGTAGTGGCGTGGTGTAGTGGCATGGTGTAGTGGCATTGTGAAGTGGCGTGTTGTAGTGACGTGATGTAGTTGCCTGGTGTAGATGCATGGTGTAGTGGCGTGTAGTATCGTGGTGTAGTTGTCTGGTGTAGTTGCGTGGTGTAGTGGCATTGTGTAGCAGCCTGGTGTAGTGGCATGGTGTAGTGGCATTGTGTAGTAGCCTGCTGCAGTGGCATGGTGTAGTAGCCTGGGGTAGTGACGTGGTGTAGTAGCCTGGTGTAGTGGTGTGGTGTAGTGGTATGGTGTAGTAGAATGGTGTAGTAGCCTGTGGTAGTGGCATGGTGTAGTAGCCTGTTGTAGTTTCATGGTGTAGTAGCCTGGAGTAGTTGCCTGGTGTTGTGGTGTGGTTCAGTAGCGTGGTGTAGTAGCCTGTTGTAATGGCGATGTGTAGTAGCCTGGTGTAGTAATCTGGTGTAATGGCGTTGTGAAGCGGTGTGGCATTGTAGCATGGTGTACTAGCGTGGAGTAGTAGTCTGGTGTAGTGGCGTGGTGTAGTGGCGTGCTGTAGTGGTGTGGTGTAGTATTGTGGTGTAGTAGCCTGATGTAGTGGCGTGGTGTAGTAGCCTGGAATAATGGCGTGGTGTAGTAGCCTGGTATAGTGGCATGGTGTAGAAGCATGGTGTAGTGGCGTGTAGTAGCCTGGTGTAGTGGCATGGTGCAGTAACCTGGTGTAGTACCGTGTTGTAGTAGCATGGTGTTCTGACATGGTGTAGTAGCGTGGTGTAGGACCATGATATAGTAGCCAGGTGTTGTGGTGTGGTGTAGTAGCCTGGTGTAGTGGCGTAGTGTAGTAGCCTGGTGTAGTGGCTTGGTGTAGTAGCCAGGTGTAGTGGCGTGGTTTAGTAGCCTGGTGTAGTGGCATGGTGTAGTAGCCTGGTGTAGTAGCATGGTGTAGTAACCTGGTGTAGTACCGTGTTGTAGTTGCATGGTGTTCTGACATGGTGTAGTAGCGTGGTGTAGGACCATGGTATAGTAGCCTGGTGTTTTGGCGTGGTGTAGTAGGCTGGTATAGTGGCGTGGTGAAGTAGTGTGGTTTAGTGTCATGGTGTAGTGGCCTGGTGTAGTGGCGTAGTGTAGTAGCATGTAGTAGCCTGGAATAGTGGCGTGCTGTAGTACCATGGTGTAGTAGCTTGGTGTAGTGGCGTGGTGTAGTAGCCTGGTGTTGTAGTCTGGTGTAGTACCGTGGTGTAGTAACCTGGTGTTGTGGCATGGTGTAGTAGCTTGGTGTAATAGTGTATTGGTGGTGTAGTAGTAGTTGTAGTAGAGTAGTGGTGTAGTAGAAGTAGTAGTAGTAGTAGTAGTAGTGTAGTGGCTTGTTGCAGTTGCCTGGTGTAATGGTGTGATATGGTGGTGTGGTGTAGTAGCCTAGTGTAGGGGTGTGGTGTCATGTAGTGGCGTGGTGTAGTGGGGGTGGCGGCGGTGGTGTTGTTCAGGCAGTGGTGGTGGTGTTGGGGGTGACAATGGTGGTGTTGGAGGTGTCTGCGGTGGTGTTATAGGTGGCGGGGGTGGTGTTGGAGGTGGGAGCGGTGGTGTGGGAGTGGCGGCGACTGTGGTGTTGGGGGTGGCAAAAGTGGTTTTGGGGGTGGCAGCGGTGGTGTTGGAGGTGGCAGCGGTGGTGTTGGAGGTGGCGACAGTGGTGTTGATGGTGGCAGCAGTTGTGTGGGGGTGGTGGCGGCGGTGGTGTGAGGGTGGCGGCGGAGGTGTGGGGGTGGTAGCGGTGGTGTTCGGGGTGGCGGAGGTGGTGTTGGGGTGGTCGGCGGTGGTGTTGGGGGTGGTGGCGGTGGTGTGGGGGTGGCGGCGGTTGTGTTGGAGGTAGCGGCGGTGGTGTTGGGGGTGTCGGCGGTGGTGTGGGGGTGGCGGCAGTGGTGTTGGAGGTGGCGGCAGTGGTGTGGGGGCGTGTAATGGTGTGTAGGAGCAGCGACCACGTGTTCACAGGAAAAGGCCTACAGGCAGACTGCCGCCTCTGGGGGGGTAGTGGCGGTGTTTGAAATCTCAAACTATACCTCAACCCTATATCATCTGAATTCATAAATATTTCCATCAGTTTTTTTAATTTTTATACCCGTAATTATAATAATGGATTGACATTTCTTATTTCCCTGCTGCATATATACGACTTTTTTTAATATTTACAACATTTCGTTTCATAATTTCAAAGCTCTCCTGAGTGTTCAGACATGGTCACCACGACCATTAGCAAGTCCTGTCCCCTGTCTCCACTGCTCTCATGTGTACCCAGGCAACACCCTCAACCAGCTACACTCACACCCGGCTACACCCAGACATGACTACACCCACACACGACTACACCCTCAACTGGCTATGCCCACACACGACTACACCCTCAACTGGCTACGCCCACACACGACTACACCCTCAACTGGCTACGCCCACACACGACTACACCCCCACACTACTACACCCACGACCAGCTACACTCACACCCGGCAACACCCACACTCGACTACAGCCTCGACCAGCTACACCCACACACGACTTCACCCACACACGACTACACCCATACATGACTACACCCACACACGACTACACCCGCACACGATTACGCCCACACACGACTACACCCACACACGACTACACCCACACATCACTACACCCACACATGACTACACCCACACACGACTACACCCACACACGACTACACCCACACATGATTACACCTACACACGACTACACCCACACACGACTACACCCACACACGACTACACCCACACACGACTACACCCACACACGACTACGCCTACACATGACTACACCCACACACGACTACACCCAAACACGACTACACCTGCACACGACTACACCCACTCACAACTACACCCACACACGACTACGCCCACACATGACTACGCCCGCACACGACTATGCCCACACACGACTACACCCACACACGACTACACCTACACACGACTATACACCCACACACGACTACACCCACACATGACTATGCCCACACATGACTACACCCACACACGACTACACCTACACACGACTATACACCCACACACGACTACACCCACACACGACTATACACCCACACACGACTACACCCACACACGACTACTTTTTTCTGATCATAGAATAACTAAATGTATTTTGAAGGTTTCATTCAGCAATTAAATATCATTCACAATTTATTAATGAATTTTACAATAAACACCATAAATTTTATATTTAAACATGTAAAAACTAGTTGTAATACATTAGGACCAAAATAGTTCTAGGAAAAAACATTTATTATAAAACCTATGTGTTTAGATTTTTGGATTAAAAGTTTCTCAAATGCTCTCCTGCACCATTCTCAATGCAAGTTATTCCTAAACCCATGGGAAGAGATGTGTGAAAGTTTTTGAAACGTTTTGTGTTTGCTGGGTTGTAGCTTTCAAATTGGCCAAGATGATATTCATTCCCAAACCCAAGAAAGACCCCCACCAGCCCGGCAACTACCCCAATCTTCCTCTTAGACACGATAGGCATGTGTTTGAAGAAAACCATGTCAAACCATCTCAACTATTATATGGAGTACAACAATCTTTTCACAGAAAAACAGTTCTGCTTTCGAGCACAACGGTCAACCCAGCAAGCAATAAACATCATCTATGATGCTGTCAGCTCAATTCCATGCAAAAGCAGGTAGCCCTGATTGCCATGAGAGACGTTCACAAGGCCTTCGACAGCCTATGGCACTATGGCCTTGTGTACAAACTATCTAACCTACCAGCCCAAAACTGGACCCTCCTCAGGCTGATCATTAATTTCTTTAAGAACAGACAAGTTACTCCCAGCTTCAAGGCGAAAACGGCAGAAGCCTTCACCCCAAGACCTGGGATGAAGGCTCCCAGGAAGGAAGGTTCCAAAATTAACATCACTGGAGTCCCGCAATGGTCATGCCTGAGCCCGGTCCTCTTCAACATTTTTGTAAATGACCTGCGCCAACCGGAATACAAGGACACCATCATCGTCCAATTTGCTGACGATGTAACACATGTAATAACATCCAACCCCAGCATCCAATCATCCAAACACGCGTCTGTAACACATAAAGCGAATATAGAACTAGCCAGGACTACCAACTGGGAAAGAAAATGAAGGATCACCACTAACCTAGACAAGATCCAAATAAGCACTGTCGGCTGTATGGCCTACACAATCGAAGATAAGGGTGGGGATAAAGATCTGGGGTGGACCCATAGTCATCTCAAACTCCAACACTGTGCTCGGATACAGCTTCAGCAGGCTACTGAACTCCATACATTGGAGTACTGGTTACATTGTAACCAGTACGTCTCCCAGAAGACAGCAATGACTAAGGATTCCCTATCGGGGTGATAGGGAATCCTGTACTGGATCCCGTAGCCTCGGAGAGGCTATGGAATCCAGTAAGTTCAGTAGAACTTTGGTTTCAACCCTTTTGACCCTGTCGTAGCTCAGTCGATTAAGGCAGTGTCTGGGATGCTCCCGAACGCAGGTTCAAATCCTCATCACGGCCCTTGTGGATTTGTTCATTTGATGCATCACGTTAGTGTGATCTCGGTTTGTAACCTCTTCCAGAATTTCACCTCCCCATCCCCCCCCCCATCCTTTCCAAATATTTCGGACATCAAATTCAAATACAATTTCCAATAATGGCAAAATCCAAGTTGGTGGCAACTTCAAACACTACAGGAAATAATAATTCGACAATTTTGGTAAAAACAAATGTTTATATAGAAATCCAAAGTTAATAGAAGTCTCTGTGATATGCTCATAATATTTAGTAAAAATCTGATCGAAGGTATTGATAAAGGTCTAACAGGGAAACTTAGTCGTTATCAATAAAGTTGACCTTCAACTCGGTGTTTCTTTTGTTTGTTGTCAGTATTTTACGGTGTCTTCCAACAAAAAATAATTTTAAATACATAATAAAACACTATAACTTAGAGAGTACTTTAGAAATTGAGGTTTTTAGGCTGGTTGTCTTGAGGTTATCTTGAGATGATTTCAGGGCTTTTTAGTGTCACTGCGGCCCGGTCCTCGACCAGGCCTCCACCCCCAGGAAGCAGCCGATGACAGCTGACTAACACCCAGGTACCTATTTTACTACTAGGTAACAGGGGCATACGGTGAAAGAAACTCTACCCATTGTTTCTCGCCGGCGCCTGGGATCGAACCCAGGACCACAGGATTACAAGTCCAGCGTGTTGTCCGCTAGGCCGACCGGCTCCCCTAATTATAATTAAAGGTATTGATTATTTTTAATTATAGACTGATGAAAACAAGATTATATTTACAAGTTAGTAGATAACATGATAAATATAATTAGCGAATGTATAAAATATTACTAATACCAGAAAATTAAAAAAAAAATTATATTAGTTTGTATAATGTTATATATAAAGAAATAGTTTCAAGTGTAAATAACATTGGCAGTAACAGTGCTTAGAGCAATAACAGTTACAAATCTTAAGGTCACTTATGTTCTCTTTCAGGTTATAAAAAATAAATATTGAATTATGTGTCAAAAGTTTTCCAGAATGGTCCAAAATTAACATCAAACAAAAGTGTCAACTGAAATAATGTCTATGACTATTCTATCACAGTAGCATATAATAAAGTACTTTAATATTTACTTTTATGCAAAAAAAAAATGATTTTTTTCGTATTTTTTATTAGCCGATTTGCATGAAACTTATACACCTTACATAATGTATGCCTATCTGTAAAGATGCAAATTTTGGAGGAACTTGGTCGAAGTCAACTTCAACCACAGGTGGCAGAGTGTTCGATTTTATTTATTTTCAGGTAAAATAAAACTGCATTTTCTCTTTTAATTTGTTTTCAATTTACATGAAATTTACACCTTACATGTAGAGTTGACGTCTCTACCACAGTTATAAAACACTTTATTCCTAAGTTAATTTATTGATTTTATAAATATTTGCAAATATGAAATATTGGAATGTATTTTTGGGGAAACTTTGACTGCTTATATTAGTGTAACTAAACATATTTTAAATAATCCTTTTTATATAAATCCTTAATTATATGACAATATGATATATGAGTGTAATAGAAATGATGTTATTTGAAACTTGTGGTTGTAGATAATTATTAAAAATGTGTAAAATTCGTTGGAAAAAAACAAACATCCCTCCCTTTCTATTTAGGGTGCGATACTGAAACTTAGAAAATTTGCAGCTTCTTATATACAACTAGTAAAATAAGTTTGGTTGACATTAAACAACATTTCCAAATCTCATAATACGCCCCCATCTTCACTACAAATTTTCGTCATCACTGTAACCATCTTCACTACTCACTTGCTTCATCACTGTAACCATTTTCATTACACACTATCTTCATCGCTGTAACCACCATCACTACACACTATCTTCATCACTGTAACCACCTTCACTACACATTATCTTCATCGCTATAATCACCTTCACTACACACTATCTTCATCACTATAACCATCTTCACTACAAATTCTCATCACCACCATAACCACCTTCAGTACACGCTATCTTCATCACTGTAACTACCTTCACAACACACTATCTTCACCACTGTAACCACCTACACTACACATTATCTTCATCGCTATAATCACCTTCACTACACACTATCTTCATCACTATAACCATCTTCACTACACACTATCTTCATCACTATACCCATCTTCACTACTCTCTACCTTCATCACTGTAACCACCTTCACTACACATTATCTTCATCACTATAACCATCTTCACTACACATTATCTTAATCACTGTAACCATCTTCACTACACATTATCTTCATCACCATAACCATCTTCACTATACACTATCTTCATCACTGTAACCATCTTCCCTCCACACTATCTTCATCACTGTAACCATCTTCACCTCACAATCTTCATCACTGTAACCATCTTCACTTCACACTCTTTTCATCATTGTAACTATGTTACATTGTAGCCATCTTCACTATCATAATCAATGTAACTATCTTCTCTGCACACTATCCTCATCAAAGTAATCATTTCTACAACACAATTTACTAATCACTATAAGAATCATCTCTGCACACTAGCCTAACCACTGTAACTATTTTATCTTCCCACTATCCTAATCATTGTCCACAATAATCCTACATCATATATAGGATTAACAATAATCCAATTGTTCACAATAATCATTAATCACAATATCTTATCATCTTTTCCCACTATCCCAATTACTTTACCTATGATCTCTGCTAATTATTTTATCACTATACCTATCTTATCTGCCCACTATACTTACCATTGTACCTATCATCTCTGCACACTATCCTCGTCAAAGTATCCTCAAAAAGTCTTTTGACATACTCATACATGTGGGGTGGGAACCCATCAAAGTTGAATGAAATTATTTTAAAATCATCAACAATGTTTTAAATTTTGATATTGTTAAGCCCATGTTTTCCTATATTCCCATGGTCTGACGTTCACACCAACAAGCTAGTATTCCCTTGGTCTGAAGGGAATACTAACACACTAACAAGCCAGTATTCACACTAACAAGTTCACACTAACAAGCCAGTATTCCCATGGTCTGAAGTTCACACCAACAAGCTGGTATTCCCATGGTCTAAAGTTCACACCAACAGGCCAATATTCCCATGGTCTGAAGTGCACATCAACAGGCCAATATTCCCAAGGTTTGAAGATCACACCAACAGGCCAATATTCCCATGGTCTGAAGATCACACCAACAGGCCAATATTCCCATGAACTCAAATACTCACCAACAGGCCAATATGTCCATGGTCTGAAGATCACACCAACAGGCCAATTTTCCCATGGTCTGAAGTTCACCCAAAAAGGCCAATATTCCCATGGTCTGAAGTTCACACCAACAGGCCAATATTCCCATTGTCTGAAGATCACACCAACAGGCCAATATTCCATGGTCTGAAGTAGACACCAACAGGCCAATTTTCCCATGGTCTGAAGTTCACCCAAAAAGGCCAATATTCCCATGGTCTGAAGATCACACAAACAGGCCAAAATTCCTATAGTCTGAAGTTCACACCAACAGATCAGTATTCCCATGGTCTGAAGTTCACACCATGAGGTTAGTATTCCCATGGTCTGAAGTTCACACCAACTGGCCAGTATTTCCCTGGTCGGAAGTTTACACCAACTGGCCAGTATTCCCATGGTCTGAAGTTCACACCAAGAGGCCAGTATTCCCATGGTCTGAAGTTCACACCAACTGGCCAGTATTCCCATGGTCTGAAGTTTACGCCAAGAGGCCAGTAATCCCATGGTTATAAGTACACACCAACAGGCCAATATTCCCATAGTCTGAAGCTCACACCAACAGGCATGAAACTGTCATGTAGTTCAATATCATTGTCCTGTTTGTTTACACCAATCTTATAAGAGCTATTATTTTTTTAATAAAAACCTTATTTTATAGAGATTACACTAGCACCATATGACTATATGCTGACGAGGAGTCACAATAACGTGGCTGAAACATGTTGATCAAACCACATACTAGAAAGTGAAGGGACGACGACGTTTCGGTCCTTCCTGAACCATTCCCAAGTCGATTGTGACAATAGACTTGAGAATGGTCCAGGACGGACCGAAACGTCGTCGTCCCTTCACTTTCTAGTGTGTGGTTTGGTCACCTATATGACTACACTGCCACCATATGTATTTATTAAGGTTACTGGAGTCACATGCCTTGAGGCGATAAACTCTGGTGATCAGAGGTTTCCCACGTTACTAACCATTAACATTTACAACATTTTTTCTGGCAAAAGATGTCTATGCTGACTTTGCGTCCCACAACAATGACACAGCCTACACGGAACCCATATATTAATTTTGCTCTCACGTTTCCTTCGATTTTGAACTGGGAACCAGGGATTCGGACAGACTTCTGAATTAGTGAAGCCTTCCGATGTACTCCTTACTGACTCAGGGTCATCCAGAAGCGGTTTACACCCAGCTGATGTGTTAAGAGGAGGGGTGTGCGGTTGAGGAGGTGAGATGGGTGGTGACTGGGGGGGGGGTGAGCATGGTTTGGAATCCAGCATTTTCTTTCACACTAGTTTCAATACCTGCACTGGCTATAGGAGCATTTTGATGGTCAAGTCTAATTGAGCTTTTTCCGGTGTTGGGCTAGTTGCTGGCATAGAAGCATCATGATTGTTAGCTGAGTCTAGAGTCACATTGGAGACAGATTCCTTAAGTGAATCTGTGGTGTTGAGAAGCCCAGGCAGTTCGATTATCATTTGCTGCATTTCTGTGTTCCGGGTAGCTAGATTATTTACCTCTTCAGTGAGGCATGAGGAAGTAGCTTGCAGGACATCCACACTCTTTCGAAGCGTCATTAATTTCATCATCATCACATTAACAGTGGTATCATGGTCACAACAACCTTTCTCCAAGGCCTTAACTCGTTCACTCATATCTGATGTAGCTTGGGTGTGGTCATTACAGCGAGACTGAATAACATCCAGAGTTTCTTCATCTATATCTCTTCATCTATATCATCATAGACATGCTCAAGGACTGACTGGCGAGGCCTTGGTAGAGGCTCCAGGTACATGTCAGACTGGCGAGACTGTGGAAGAGACTCCAGGTACATGTCTGACTGGCGAGACCGTGGAAGAGGCTCCAGGTACATGTCAGACTGGCGAGGCCCTGGAAGAGGCTCCAGGTACATGTCAGACTGGCGAGGCCCTGGAAGAGGCTCCAGGTACAAGCCTGACTCTCGGTGTTCTGGGTGACTCTGTAAGAAAAGAAACTGGAGATGTATTATTCAACATCCACTTAGGTACAGATATTTAGGGATCCTTCATGTAAACCTCCTTATTTAACTGTAATGTGACATTTGTCAAGAATAAGGGTGTAAGAGTGTGTAGTGAATGTATGTTCAAGGCAATTAGTGTCAAGTATTGGCTGGACATCTATATATATTTAGAAAAAGGGTAAAGTATTTTGGTGAACTTGACCTGTCTGCAAGAGATGATGTGCAGCTTTCCAAGGCCAACTTGCAGCTTCCTGCTAGGATTCACGCCCTTCTGTATTTTAATGTTATAATTCAGCAGGAAGAGAAACGTGCATGCGCTCCACATGACGTTTATTACAATAACAACCAACAATGACGTCACCGGGTATAGGTTTAATAACACTATTTACAATGCTTATCAAGCAAAAGAACATCTGATCGAGACGTTATGTACCAAACCTATGTAGTACTTAATCCTACAAAATACCTTAATCCTAATATTCCTACCCTTTTAATTAAATTCTACCCCTACATGCTTAAGTTTATCAGGGGGTCGTATGACTTCTTGATTTTCTCCACTGGGGCTCCAGGCCTGTTACTTCTGGGGAAACTTCCTCTAAATTACTAACTGCAGAGTCCCTAGGGTTAGCTGTATCCACATTCCACTCTGTTGAACCTTGCTCTGCCTCACTGCCTCCTGTAGGAGGAAGGGAACTGTCAGGAGAAAGCGCCAAGCAATTACGACTATATAGCACTGGGAAAGGGTCAGGATAAGGATTTGGGATGGCGCCGGGGAGGGAAGGCCTATTGCACTTGTAATATTTGACCGATGTTATATTTGCGCGCTTTGCGTTCCAAATAGTTGCACAGTGCAAGAGGTAATGCAACCAATGTCTCCTGCAGGTGCTACCCCTTCATTACTAAGTCAGGTGTCACTAGTTATCCCCATTCCCACCTGAAAGGATTTCAGAGTTCCCCGTCAACCTTGGCATGAGTTAATCTGCATGTCTTTTCTAGTTAATATTCCCAAAACTCTGCACTTGCACGGTGAAATTCCTGCGGCCCAGGACTTCCATTATTTTCCCAACGACCCACAGCTTCCTCATTTCAAAGTTCCTTGCATTTACTGCATCCCCTACTTTAAACAAAACTTTCTCTCTCTTTCTCTCTCTCAGCCAACTGACTGGCCAAGCTAGTTACAGATTTGTCTTTATCTCGATCTGTCTTTACTGCTTCTATGTGCACTTTGTAGTGCCTGTTAAACAGTAATTCAGATTGATATTTATCAGTGGTAGAATGAACAGTGTTTCTTTGATTATACAAAAACCTTTAAAACCTTGTATTAATAGTATCTTCCATAAACCGCTGTTACCCTTCTTTTAAGGATGTCTCACTGCTATATCAGCCAGACCGTTTGAAGAAGGATTATTGGTTGTAGATGTTACATGTTTAATACCATTCTTAATAAACAAAATCCTCCATTCCCCAGAAACTAAATAGAGAGCATTATCTGACACCACCATGTCTGGCAATCAAAAATTACACAATGTTTTCTTGAGCAGTTCACAAGTTAAAGATGATGCTGTGGAATTATACACATGAACTTCCATTAATTTTGTATGTGAATCCACGATCACCAGGTAATATTTTTTATCCATAGCTCCAGAATAATCTATATGAAATCTAAACCAGGGTTTCCCAGTGCTTTACCAGGAAAGTACTGGGGTCTGGGGTTTCTGGTAATTTTTAAAGCAAATTTGACTATTCTTAGTAATTTTAGTAATATCCTAGCAAATGTTTGGCCACCAAGCCCAACTTCTATCTTCTAGCTTTCATAGCATTTATGCCGTTATGGCCTACATGCAGCTCATCCAAAAACTTACATCTCAGTTCCACAGGAACCACCACTCTATTCCTATTCGAGAGTAAATCCTGGTGAGTATTAAGGTCAGCCTTTACTTCTCGCATACTCTGACAATAATAAATTATCATTCCAACCATATATGACATACTTCATAAACAGATTAAATTTGGGATCTCTACTAGTTGCCTTGCTAATTGTCTGGAATGAAATATCATCGAAAAACATAGATTCCTCCAGGTTGACATATTCCACTGAAATATTGGAATTCAACTCTTCTGTAACAGGCAATCTACTTACCATTTAATGCATCAACCACTACATTATTCTTGATTGGCTTAAAATCCAAATCATACTCAAACTTTGAAAGTACCAATGCCCATCGTTGAATTGTAGCATTGGCATTAACTGGAATTTGTTTACCTCTGCAAAACAATCCTAGCAGGGGTTTATCATCTGTTCTAGCAAGAAATTTCTTACCCAATAGAAAATACCTATGTCGTTAACGGCACATACCAACGCTAAAGCTCCTGTGTCTAATTGGGAATAATTCTGTTCTGCAGGAGATAAATTCTTGTTAGCAAAATAGGCTGTTTTTGCTAACCATCTACTTCCTTTAATGACACACAGCCCACCCCTACTGGGGAAGCATCGACCTCCGGCTTTAAATAGAGATCACCAGTAAAATTAGTGAGCAATGAGAATTTACCAATTCCTGCTTAATGTTCCTGAAGGCCTTCTCCTCTCTTGCTACCCACCTAAATATAACCCCCCTTTTTCAATAATTCATACATGGGTGCTAATTTTGTTGAAATGTTCTTCCCAAACTTACGAAAATATTTTACCAGCCCTACAAAATACTGTACTTCCCCCACTAATGTTAGGGCTGGGGCGTCCACTATAGCAGCAACATTATTGTGAGAAGGAGAAAAGCCCCTACCTGAAATATAGTACCCCAGGTATTCAATGGTATTGGTCTTCAACGGTGTTTTAACCTAATTAAACTTCACTTTGTGCTCTTGCAGAAGATTCAAAACCTTTTCTAATCTAGTATCATGTAAGAATGCCAGCAAAAACACAGCCCAATAAAATTATCAAATGAAACACAACCCAACAATAAAACCAATAGACAAACAACCCAATAAAAACACCAGAAGAAATATAACTGGTAAAAAAAACAGTGACAACATAACCTGACAACAAAACCAGTAGAAAAACAACCCACCAATAAACCAGTAGAAACACAATACAATAATATACCAGTAGAAACACAATACAATAATATACCAGTAGAAACACAATACAATAATATACCAGTAGAAACACAATACAATAATATACCAGTAGAAACACAAGCCACCAATAAACCAGTAGAAACACAACCCAACAATAAACCAGTAGAAACACAATACAATAATATACCAGTAGAAACACAAGCCACCAATAAACCAGTAGAAACACAATAAAATAATATACCAGTAGAAACACAACCCACCAATATACCAGTAGAAACACAACCCACCAATAAACCAGTAGAAACACAATACAATAATATACCAGTAGAAACACAACTCACCAATATACCAGTAGAAACACAATACAATAATATACCAGTAGAAACACAAGCCACCAATAAACCAGTAGAAACACAATAAAATAATATACCAGTAGAAACACAACCCACCAATATACCAGTAGAAACACAACCCACCAATAAACCAGTAGAAACACAATACAATAATATACCAGTAGAAACACAACTCACCAATATACCAGTAGAAACACAACCCACCAATAAACCAGTAGAAACACAATACAATAATATACCAGTAGAAACACAACCCACCAATAAACCAGTAGAAACACAACCCACCAATAAACCAGTAGAAACACAACCCACCAATAAACCAGTAGAAACACAACCCACCAATAAACCAGTAGAAACACAACCCACCAATAAACCAGTAGAAACACAATACAATAATATACCAGTAGAAACACAACCCAACAATAAACCAGTAGAAACACTATACAATAATATACCAGTAGAAACACAAGCCACCAATAAACCAGTAGAAACACAACCCACCAATAAACCAGTAGAAACACAATAAAATAATATACCAGTAGAAACACAACTCACCAATATACCAGTAGAAACACAACCCACCAATAAACCAGTAGAAACACAATACAATAATATACCCGTAGAAACACAACTCACCAATAAACCAGTAGAAACACAATGCAATAATATACCAGTAGAAACACAAGCCACCAATAAACCAGTAGAAACACAAGCCACCAATAAACCAGTAGAAACACAAGCCACCAATAAACCAGTAGAAACACAATACAATAATATACCAGTAGGAACACAACCCAAAAAAAAAAAGTAGAAACATAACCCAACAATATAGCCGTGTAATAACCGTGTGTAGTAAAGGTTGTGTCAAGTAATGGTTGTTTCAAGTAATGGTTGTGTGTAATAAAGGTTGTAAGGTTGTATCAAGTAATGATCGTGTGTAGTGAAGATTTTATCAAGTAATGTAGTAGTAGTACTAGACATCCTGCAGTCTCGGGAGACTATGAAGTTGCGCTCTGGTTGTCGATGTTGAATTGTCCTTTGCAGGTCGCAAAGCCTGGGTACGTTGATTTGGAGGAGAAGCTGGTTGCCATGCAGCTGGTCCCCCCGTCAACATGGGGGGGGGGGGCTGCTAAGATCTTCCAATGGAAAAGCAAACGCCAATATGCTTGATTCCAGCGCCATCGCAGGAGCTGCCAGAATGAGGTTGAAGTCAACAACGAACTGCCTTAGGAGCTCCAACTCCAGACTTTTCCTTTTCGGTTTTCCTTCCCCTAGATGAGCTGCCTTCTCAGACTGTCGTGTCCCATATACCCAGAGGAGCTGGTTGTAAGGTGCCAGAGGCACGAGCTCATGCACGAGGACGAGGACCTGAACTACTGATACTGCTCCTGCAGCTAACTGGTAGCCTCGTTGAGGGCCCTGTAGAACCTCTCGGAGGAGGACTGGGAGTCCTCAGGGGACAATACCACACACTACAACACACAACTCAATAATAATATTATCAACATTATTGGAATAATATAAAAAAATAATTCTAAATATAATAATTGTATTATAATAATATACAATATATTATTATAATAATGGTGATAATTATTATAATAACTATAATAATGGTGATAGCATTATTAATATATTTGAGTTGTGTGTTGTAATGGTTGTGTCAGGTTATCGTTGTGTTCAGTGAAGGTTGTGTCAAGCAATGGTTGTGTAGTAAAGGTTGTGTCTAGTAAAGATAGCATTCAGTAAAGATAAACTATAGTGAGAGGACGGTATAGAGAATTTTGTGTGTAGTAGAGAACATGTGTAATGATGTAGACAGAAAATTGTAGTGAGGATCGAGTTTAGTGATGGTGAAAACTGTCGGTGACCGCCGGGTATATCTGCTATTATGTTTGAACCAGGTAATAGGTTCAATGTGCAGATTGTAAGAAAAACCAGTAATAATGCAGATTGGAACCCTTATTACTTACATATTGGCTGCGAGGATCTTTTTTGCGACGGTTGGCAAGAGCAGTGATGATGCTGAGAATCATCACGAGCAGGAGTGCGAAGACCCCCAGAGACCACCAGGGCGTAGTGTAATCTGGTAATGTTTAAAAAAAATTATTATTCATCGTTGTACAACAGTGTCACATACAGGACAGATGAGATTGAAACAGACCAAACGACATCTGACTGTGAGATCTGTACATCCTGCCTCTAATATTAAACATCTGCACACTATAACCCCTGTAATGGTAATGCTTGAGATAGCTTTAAAGATACTAAAAAATAAAGACATGTTAGCCTGTGTAACATTTGCTCAAACTTTGAACAGGGAACATCCAAACTTTATTTTTATGTGTCTCACAGATTTTCTCCACTACAGTATATCGCTATCTGTAATAAACACCTTTGCATTTGTTCCGAATAAAAATAACTTCCAGCCACTCCCTGACGCTGAGTCGTTTCTTAGTAAGAGAAACTATCGATACTGCAACTCTCAGGGTACATTTGTTCTTTTTTGTTTCTTGATGCTTCCAAATTATTTGACAAAACTGAAAGCACCGAATATTTTAGAGAATTGCATGGCAGAAAAGTATTCATAAATTTGCGGGATATCAAAACATTTTATATCATGTATGCAAAGAAGCTGTTAAATAGAGTTATGTATTTTCTGAAAATTTCTAAGCAAAATGGAATAAAAAAAAGTGCTGGGGTTCCAACATGGCGATGGGTGGGGGAACGCCCAGCGTTTCATCGCCTGGAAATTAAGGAACTTGGAAACTTGCCGGCACCTGGGACACAATCAGGAAAAGATTGTTCCCCGTGCAGTGTGGAGGATTAAGAAGGCCCCTTCCTGGACAACAGACATCCCAATAAGGCGAACAAACGAGAGCCGGACCACCGCCATTATCGCGAGGTAAACAATTTTGTTTTCTTCTTATTTTTAAACAAAGTTAATACAGCATAAAAAACAAGCATAATCGCTACACCACACATTAACAGACACCACAACACAAAAAGAAATATAGAACACACGCAATAACACTTCATAGTAAAGCACAGAATAACAAGGAACACAGAATGACAATAACACAGATAACAAGGCCCACACAGCAACATAACATAAAAGTGAAAACAAAGAACAATAAAATATACATAGGAACACACAAAAAATCAAGCTGCACTACCCAGACGGGGCGTGCCAAAAGTGTCAGTAATGACAAAAGTGTTCAAAGAAACACAATGAAACCAAAGGTAAAAATAAACAAGTAATACGTATATACAACGTAAACTAAATGCAAGACACACGCACTATGATTCACACCACACAACAGCAGACAACACACCACAGAATCGAGAACACAGGATCAAATCATGGTAAATATAACACTGTATATATAACACTGTAAATATAACATAGTAAGTAGAACATAGTTAATATAACAAGGGAATACAACAAAGCAATACACAACACAGGACATAGAATATAGGAAACTGAATACAGCACAGGACATAGAATATAGGAAGAATACAAAGATCACACACACCAAAGGAACACACAAGAGACAAATACAGCCACACAGCACACAAACCCGACCCCCACAGACAGAGGACGGCTAGCCGCCAAACAGAGAAAACACCCAAGCACCGGATACATCAGGGAAGATACAGACATGCCACACAGCAATACCAGCACACCCATACCACACACACACACACACACACACATAACACAAACACCCGCCACACAACAAGGCAACCAAACAAACCCCAGCACACACAAGACCCCAAAGACAACATACGAGCACCCATACAACACCCCCAGACAGACATAGACTCCCAAACCCCACCCACCAGAGGAAGCCTAACCAAAGGAACACGCACAGACAGACAAACACACAACCACACCCACAGGAACCCACCACCTACACCAAAGCCGCACCCCGGACAAACTCCACTGTGAACCAAGCATCAAAAACCCTAGGAAAGGAGCGACCCAACAACCACATAGTATATGACAGATGGCCCTGCAGAAAACCCAAAATCCTCTCCACCCCATACCCCTCCATCCTGCCAACTTATAAGCAAAAAATATAGTACGCCAATAACACCTCGAGCGTGTTACGCATCCGCCTGGAGCCCCGAGGAAACGAAAAAAACAAAAACTGCAACAAATCGACTTGTACCCCTTGACTTGTACGACGATCCCTGAACCCGTGCACAAAAATAAAAGATGTGCAACTGAGTCTCACGCTCCTCACAATGAACACAACTGTCTGAGGCGATCAAACCCAACATAAAGAGCCTCTCACGTAGCCAAGAACTCATGCAAAGATCAAAAAACCAACTCACGCGTCCGTGGAGCAATACACGGTCCTCTCAACGCCTCTCACACATTCCCCTAGTCGAAACAAGGGTACAAACCCTCGACCCTGGGAGGAACCGGAGAGACAAGCGCCCCATACACTTCCTTACAACCAAAAGAATCAAACCCCGGAAAACGACGAAACGTCCGAAGGATCAATACTGCCCACGAGTACACCGGAGGTGCACACAGGGCCACCTCCCGACAACGCCCCAGGTCAAGCAAAAAACTAAACCTCATAGAACAATAAAACAACCCTAAGGAGTTCAACCCACCCCTTGACACCAAATTCCTCCGAACTGACCCCCAAAACAGAGCCAACGCCTTCAACGTTGAGCGTTGAATTCAACGCTCAACGTTGAAGGCGTTGAAGACAAAAGCGAACGACCTCCAAAAAATCGGCACCAAGCACATCTCAAAACTCAATATAGAATTCCACTGGAAACCCATCCGACTCCGGAACCTTACCACGACGAAAGGACTGCACAACCCCCCAAAGTTCCAAAGGGCCAACCTCCTGCACAAGACCAACATCTCCGACAACCCGGGTGCACAGTGTTGGAGGACCCCATCAACCCCTCATCCATCGCAACCGCCCCATACAAAGACTCTAATTCGCTGTGCACATAATGCAACACCCCCCCCCCCCCTTCCTGTATCCGACAAAACCAAACCGTCCGGCCGCCGAAGACCTGCCAACAAGACAGAGGCACGACCCACCCGTTCCCTCCGCAGTAAAAACTGTGAGAGCTTCTCACCACATAACCGTTCCTCCACCCCAGCCCGCACACGTCCCCCCCCCCCCCCTCAGCCCAAAAATCAGATTCTTACACACCGCAATCTCCCGAAACCTACCTAAACCCTGATTGAGCAACCCATACAGGAGAAACAATCGCGCCTGCAAGACCCACAACAAACCAAACCTCCCCTCCGCCTCCCGCTTCGCCAACACCCGAAAAAACGACTGACATTCCACCTTGCTCCACTCCCACCACTCCAGAACCGAGGGAAACGCCCCCTTCCAGGCGGCCAAAACGACCCACCGGGCCCAGAACTGGGCACATACAACCGGGCACTTCAGCCACCCATAATTCAGCTTCCACCAGCCACGACCAACCCGTACCTGGCTGCAAATCCCCACCTGCAACACCACCATGCAATGGTCTGAGAACCCCACCGGAACCATCCGAAACCAAAAAACCGACCCACCCCTAGTATGCACGTAAAAACGATCAAGGCGAGAGCAAACCCCACGCGAGACAAAGGTGTACTCCAAAGGATCCCCTTGTAACACGGCCACATTCTGAAACCCGCAACTCTTCAAGGAGTCAAAGCCAGCGAGATATTTGCTAGACGAAGACTATTGCTATCCCACGCCGACGTAATACAATTAAAATCTCTTCCAAAAATCCTCTCCCTCATTTCGTGCCAGAAAAAAATGCAGCACGTCACGGGAAAAGAAAAACTCCAAGTCCTGCCTCTGAGCCACCACAGACGGCACGTACACGTTCAAGAGAGAGACCTCAGACCCCCAAAAAAAGACCCGAACCAACAACAACCGACCACCCTTGTCCATCTCCGTGAGAAGCACGGAAATCGGGGCCCGCTTAGAAAACAGGATCAATGTACCTCCACGCAAACCACGCGAAGGGTTTAACACCACCGTAAACCCTTCAGCCAACACATGTAACAACCCCACCTCCGGCACATTGTGCTCCTGCACTAAAGCCACATCAACCCTCCACTCACGCAGCATCGTCACCAGTCCCAATTACGCAGCCACAGAACGCAAACCATTCACATTCAGTGAAGCACACGTTAATTTAGGATCCATTGGGAAAACATAAAAACCCTATCTAACCACAAAGCTGTCAGACCGGTCCGGCCGACATCCCGCGCAGGGAAGCGGCAGCAATCACCACTGGGACCCCAGGCGACGGAGACGCACTCCTCACAGGGGTTGGGGGGGGGAACGCCAGAGTCCTTTTTTTAACTTCAACACAAGGCTGCGATCATCACCGCCACAGTCCCTTTGACCCACCACCTTCCACTCGGGGCTCTGTACCCCAGGCGACCCACAACGGAGACTGGTAGCCTGGTAGATAGCGTGCAGGACTTGTAATTCTGTGGCGCGGGTTCGATTCCCACACCAAGCAGAAACAAATGGGCAATGTTTCTTTCACCCTGAATGCCCATGTTACCTAGCAGTAAATAGGTACCTGGGAGTTAGTCAACTGTCACGGGCTGCTTCCTGGGGTTGTTGAAAGTTTGTTTTCACCTCATCCACCTCACCCAAATGTAGATATAAACCCGAAGATGTGTAAAGCTCTATTCAGTTTCAGTTGTGTGTTTGTAAACTAAAGTCTTTGAAAATGTAATAAGTTTTACGAAACGCGCTCAAGTGTCACGTCAGACTAGAAATAAAAATGAATTTTGGAGAATTGATCTTTGAATTACCATCAAAAAAGAAACGTAAGAAAGATAGAGAAATTTCGTGTTAGAATTATTAATCTTACTTTTTCGGTCATATTTAATAATATATATATATATATATATATATATATATATATATATATATATATATATATATATATATATATATATATATATATATATGTCGTACCTAGTAGCCAGAACGCACTTCTCAGCCTACTATGCAAGGCCTGATTTGCCTAATAAGCCAAGTTTTCCTGAATTAATATATTTTCACTAATTTTTTTCTTATGAAATGATAAAGCTACCCATTTCATTATGTATGAGGTCAATTTTTTTTTATTGGAGTTAAAATTGACGTAGATATATGACCGAACCTAACCAACCCTACCTAACCTAGCTTTATAGGTTAGGTTAGGTTAGGTAACAGAAAAAGTTAGGTTAGGTTAGGTTAGGTAGGTTAGGTAGGTTACTTATGAAATGATAAAGCTACCCATTTCATTATGTATGAGGTCAATTTTTTTTTATTGGAGTTAAAATTAACGTAGATATATGACC
>NC_091242.1:12848723-12851223 GCF_040958095.1 Procambarus clarkii | reverse complement strand
GGGCAAATTTCTCAAATGGCCATTTTTGCAGATCAAGGGTTATTTGTTAAAGTTCATCAAGTTGCTCATAAGTTGTATTTATTATGTTTGTTATTATTTATTTATTCGTATTCCCTAACCCCTTAACCTAACCTTCCAGATGTAGTTTATTGTGTTTTTGACGGATTTGTTGAATATATTATCCTTTTCCTAACCTTTCAGATGTAGTTTTGTTTCTCCTTTGTATATTTTTACCCAAACCCACCATCCCACTTAACCTTCTTTCCTTCTGTTACTTTGTTTTCACATGTAAGTTCATTCTTTATCTTAGTAATAATAAAAATTACAATAGTAAAGAATCAGATCTACTAAGAAAAACAAGAGAGCATGAAACGAGGAGAAAAGAGTAAGAGAGAGGGGGAGGAAGAGCATGGGACCTATCTCTCTCCCTTATTCTCTCTCTTCCTCCCCCTCTCTCTCACTCATTTGCTCAAATGCTCTCTTCTTTCTCAAATTCAAGTCTTGTGCTCCCATGCTCTTCCTCCCCCCTCTCTCTTACTCTTTTCTCCTCGTTTCATGCTCTCACTCACTTGCTCTCTTGTTTTTCTTAGTAGATCTGATTCTTTACTATTGTAATTTTTATTATTACTAAGATAAAGAATGAACTTACATGTGAAAACAAAGTAACAGAAGGAAAGAAGGTTAAGTGGGATGGTGGGTTTGGGTAAAAATATACAAAGGAGAAACAAAACTACATCTGAAAGGTTAGGAAAAGGATAATATATTCAACAAATCCGTCAAAAACACAATAAACTACATCTGGAAGGTTAGGTTAAGGGGTTAGGGAATACGAATAAATAAATAATAACAAACATAATAAATACAACTTATGAGCAACTTGATGAACTTTAACAAATAACCCTTGATCTGCAAAAATGGCCATTTGAGAAATTTGCCCTTGAAACGAGTAAATTCCCATATATAACAAAAATCTTTGAAATGGTTAAACTCCCAATCTTAAACAAATAACACTTGAAATGCAAAAATGCCCATTTGAGAAATTAACCCTTGAAATGAGTAAATGAATATGAGACAATGATTGACGAAACACAAAAGACAAGCAGGAACAATTATGTAAGTTAGATCATGGCTGGTTTGGACTAGATAAGTTAGGATACAGCAGTTTGGGAATGTAGATTAAGTTAGGTAAAGCAAGTTAGGTTACTTTAGGATAGGTAAGATAAGTTATGTAAGTTAGGTTGTGCAGGTTAAGTTAGGTACGATAGGTAAAGGTAAGGTAAGTTAAGTTAGGATAGGTAAAGTCAGGTTTAGGAACGTTACGCTAACTAAGCAACATTGGGTGGAGAGGATAGGTTACGTAGGATTTGGGCAGTGTAGTTCTGAGAACAGTTTTAGGGTAAAGTGACTAAGAAAATATATTTTAACAGAAGCGCCGGTATGGTATGAAAAGCTGAACTAGTTACATTTTGGAGAGAAATTTTATGACTGAAGATGTCTTGAAGAATAACATGATGGACGGAGAGTTTCTTTGATGAACGAATGTGTCTTAGAGAACAACTTTTTGGTGAACGAAGGTGAATTAGAGATCTCTTTGAGGATTCTGAGAATAACTTTGATCAACGAAGATGGATTGGAAAGTTTCTCTAGTAGACGAAGGTGCCTTAGAGATTAACTTTTATGATTTAGAGAACAACATTGATGTCTTAGAGATTAACTTTTATGATTTAGAGAACAACATTGATGTCTTAGAGAACAACATTGATGTCTTAGAGAACAACTTTGATGAACAAAGATGTCTTAGAAAGCTTCTCTGATGAACGAAAAGTTACTTAGAGAATAACTTTGATGACTGTATTTAACTTTTTGATGGCTCTGAGGTCGGTTTTGTTGAACGAGGATGTCTCAGAAGGCTTCTTTGAATAACGAAGGTGAGTCTGAGAATAACTTTTGATGACTCTGAGAATGACTTTGTTGTCTTAGAGAATAACTTTGAGAGCTTAGAGAATGTCTTTGATGAACGGAAGGTTACTTAGAGAATAACATATCTTGACTGAGAATAACTTTTGATAGCTCTTAGAGAATAACTTTAGTTGTCTCTGAGAATAACTTTTATGAACGAAGATGTCTGAGATTGACTTTGACGTCTCTTGGAATAACTTTGTGGACATGAGAATATCTTTGGATAACTCTGAGATTAACTTTGATGTCTTTGAAACAACTTTGATGAACGAGAGTGAGTTAGAGATTACCTTTGTTAACTCTGAGATCAACTTTGATGAACAAAAGTGAGTTAGAGATTACATTTGATAACTCTAAGATTAACTTAGATGTCTCTGAGACAAACTTTTATAACATAGAAATTAACTTTAATGACCAAAGTGAGTTAGAGATTACCTTTGATGACTCCAAGAATAACTTTGATGAACAAAGATGTTTTGGAAAGTTTCTCTGAAGAACGAAGGTGACTCCGAGAATAACTTTGTTAACTCTTTGAATAACT
>NC_091242.1:12695635-12848223 GCF_040958095.1 Procambarus clarkii | reverse complement strand
ATAGTGATAATAATCCCATCAGGATGAATAAGTATATAGAGTTGCCCAAGTTCAATGAGGAAGATCCTGAGGTTTTCTTTGCACATTTTTATAAAATTGCCATCAGTATGAACTGGCCAAGGGATCAGTGGGTAGCCATTATGCAGTCTCAATTTAAGGGGCGTAGTCAGGAGGTTTTTACATCCCTACCTGACGCTCATAGTTTTGATTATGAATTTGTAAAGAAAAGCATCCTAAATGCTTATCAATTAAATCCAGAGGCACACAGGCAAAAGTTCAGAAATCTAAGGAGGACAAGTGATCAGACAATAGCAGATTTTACTCGTCAGAAGACGAATTTTTGTAACAGATGGTTAAAGTCACTTTCAGTCACTGATTTTGATGCTTTAAAGAATCTTCTTATAATGGAAGAAGTATTGTCATGTCTTCCAGACCAGTTGTCTACTTTTATGGCAGAACAAAAGAATGTAACAGATATTGATGAGCTGTCAAAGCTCGCGGATGAGCATGAGTTGCTGACTAAGGCCCCGTTTACGGCCACTTCACCTAAGTCTAGTCGTAGAGTAAATTATAATGCTCACCGAACTCCTTATCAGAATCCATCCAGTCCTAGTACTCCAGTTACTCCCATGAGCTCTTCTCTTACAAAACCTAACCCTGCTACTTCATTGTCAGGAATGTCAAATACTAATAAGGTTATTTCTAAACCTACAGTTGGTTCTACCAGTGTGTCCACTGTAAGGTCCTGTTCCCATTGTAAGAGAAAAGGCCATGGAATTCATTCATGTTTTATATTGCACCCTGAGTTACGACCAACTGGTCTCATTTATTGCAGAGGTGTGCAAAATAAACTTACTAATAAACATGTAACTGTAAACCCCAATTGGGTGAAACAGTATTCACCATATATGTCTTCAGGTGAAGTCTTGTGTATTAATGGAAAGTGGAAGCCAGTGGTTATTCTTCGTGATACAGGTGCTTCCCAAACCATAATTTCATCCAGTATTCTTTCTGATGTTGAAAAGAGAGAGACAGGAAAGTTTGTTGTTCTTCAGAGTGTTGCAGGATGTAAAACTGTACCTCTAATAGATATTAATTTCAGATCCACCATTACACCACGTTTATGCACTGTGGGTGTTAGTACACAGTTGCCCATCCCAGGTGTGGATGTTATATTGGGTAATGATGTGGCCATAAATCATGTTGTGGGTGAGAATGATCCCCGTTTGTGTAAACAGCCAGTTGCAGACCATGTTTATTCTGCCTGTGCTGAAGTTAGTTCTATGAATGAACCTGTTGTAGAAGATGGTTTTGTCCATTCTACCTGTGCTGATGTCAGTACTAATATAAATCCAGTTGTCAGTTCTGATGTTGTTACTCAAGCATTTGTTCCAGTAACCAGTACCCCTTCAGTGGAGAAGTGGGATGTGGTTGTTCCAGATTCCTGTGTGGCCGATTTAGTTGTTGAGAGTAAGCCTGATACTATGACTCTGCTTTATTCCAATAAATTGGGAAAGGATGTCCATGTATCATTGTCTTGCCCGCTCACTACGAACGTTGTGCCAGGAGTTGAGAGAAACTTAAAAGCCACGACTCTGTATTCCAGCCAAGTGAATGGTTTACGACAAGATGTCGGGTTGGCAGAAGTATTCCCGCTCACTCCAAGTTTAGAATCAGTTGTCGAGAGTAAGTCCGTTGTAGAGGCCCCGCCTCACCCTAGTCAAGGTGATATAATAGGGGAGGAGGTCAAACTACCTGTTACTTGCCCGCTCGCTTCAGATTCCCTTCATTTATGTGCTTTGAGTAGAACTGACCCTAAGATTTCAGAGAGAAGCAAGGAGACAGTCTGTACTGTAGATCCAGTTTTGGAGAGTGTGGGAAAGCAGCCAGAGGATCAGCTTCTGTTGAGTAGATGGAGACCCATTGAGCCTCCCTCTTCAGTTGTCTGTGAGGATGTGACCCAGCTTGGTAGTTATATTGTTGATTGTGAGCAGACAGTACTCCAAGCAGCTCCAGAAGTCATGGGAGGAAATTTTGGTAAAATCATTAAGAGTGGTAAAGTAGCAATTGGATCTAAGTTGCGGAGTGGTGATTCTTATTCTATGTGGAGTAAATATTTCTCATTGTGTACATTGAGTCAGAGTGTGTGTAGGATGTTGAAATCTACTTTTATTCTGCAGGAGCCATTTTCTTGTGAAGTAATGGACTGTGGGACATCTTTGTCAAGCCTTGTGGTGGAGCAGAGAGAGTTTACTCAAGTAGGTTGTGCATCCAGTTCTGAGGAAGTGGTGAGTTATGCTAGAGCAGTGTCTCTATATTCAGATCCAGTTAATTTTGATGCACGAGTGATAAAAGTGTATGTTCCACTCAAGTGTGGTGTTGATTTTCAGAATCATATTGTGGGTGAAGGATTAAATCATACTGGGGAGCAGATGTTTGAGGCTCCAGGTGTGCAATTCAAGTTGGGGGATAAGGTTATCCTACCTAGAGTTAATCATTGTGAAGGGTTTCAGATTGTCCTTGGGCGTTTTCCAGGTAATCTGTTCATCTTCAAGATGTTAAGACCCTTAAACCTCTTGGTTGATTGGTTGTCATCAGACGTAAATCACTTGGGAAGTGATGGTGAGGATTGTAACGTTTTCAGCATGTTTTATTTAGTCTCTTGGAAGACTAGACGGTTGATGAATGTGTGTGTTGTGTTCAAGTTCACCATCAGAGGGTGTGAACTTGTCTTGAGAGTTATGATTGAGATATGGTGCCTAGGCATATGCCTGTTTTCTTTCACTGATCGTTATGACAGAGTTATGAGGCAATTGATTTCTGTGTTCCTTATGGATCATCTGAGTCAGTTCGATCAGGTAGTCTTTGCACTTATCTTGGGTTGTATTTCTTGGTTGGAAGGTCAAAGGTTTGCTAAGTCGGTGTCTTGTGTTTCGGAAGGTTCTATGAATGGGAAAATCTTATGCATAATTGTGAGGTTTAATGCTAATTTCTCTAATTTTAGTATCCATTGGGCGAGAGTATGTGTTCCACAGAGGATCAAGAGTGATGAAGAGCAGATGTCTGTGTCAGAGCATACCCAGGAGAAGTCCCAAATCTACTTAACATCCAGTCAGCTTCAATTAAGCAGTTCAGCTCCAGAAAAAGGGAGTAATGGAAAATCGAGGCTGTCTTGGGAAAATTCACCATGTGAAAAAGGAATCACATGGAAAAATGAAACTGATCTTGAAGAAATAGTAGAAACATATGAAAAACTAAATTGCCATGATAACTGTGTGAAAGCAGCTACCTTTATTGACAATTCTATTCATGCTACTAATGATACTGTTGTAGATAGGTGTGTGAAATATGATCTAAAACAAAGTGAAATAGATGAGATAGTACCTTGGAGAGATAAATTTGCATACTCCAGTGACACATATGTAGAACATAGTCATAAGACTGAAATTTCTGAGTTTCCTGTAAGACTATATTTGGAGTGTTTTCATTTTTGTCCAGAGATGTGTTCTTATTACTTATACATGTTTGGTGTAATCAATACCATAAATCTCAAGTGTCATACATTTTACTTTGAAAAAATGCCATTGATCTTCAATCTATTGCATTTTTTTTCTTGGAGGTGGAAGTGTTACGTACTCCTAGCAGAATACGTATATAAATTTAAAATAAATATTATTTTATTTTATCATTGCATGTATATGTACACACATTGTGTTTTGGGTAAATTGTCGTGTGGTTTGGCAGCGTCAGTGGACAGGAGAGCGGTTGCCTTTGCACAAGTCTATTACCTGATTGATACGGGAAAGCTGGACCTGTTCAGTTGAGAGTTCCAGATGTCACTTTATTTTAGTTAGAAAATGTTTTATATACTGTAATTAAACAGGTGGCATTGTACTTATATATTTTGTAAGCAACTATTATATGTAAATTGCATTCTTATGTGTTTTGAGAACAAGTGGTTGTTCAATTAGTTTAAAATATTAAAAAGTCCTTAGTTTCCATCCCTCATCCTGGGATGAGGCAGACGGGAGGTGAGAATGTGGGTGGCGACAGAGCGAGAGTTCAGTAGCTTCGGGGAACCAGGAGGAGTAACATGTGGGAGATAAGTCTGTTATATTTTGTTGTGCCATAGTTACTATTATATATTACGTGCCATGACAATACTTTCATATATTCTATAAGTTAACTTTACCATCTGTGTTTTTATATTATACTGTTTTGAATATATCCAATTAATATGGTGTATCTATTCTTCAGTCCTAAACGAAGATTGTTATTTTTGTGCTCATTACTTATCAAGGGGTTATACTGGTGATTCGCTATTGAGAACAGCAGTTGTCTCGTATCCCTAGACGTAATTAAAGTTTGGCTGCTGTAGAGTCACGAGCCGTAACGAACGATAGGTAACACCGTGCACAAGCCGCACGTCCACAGCCAGCTGACTCTACTGCTACCGCTGTCCCTCAAGACCCTCAGAAACTACCCCCGCATCTGACCAAGTTGGAGTTCCGTAAGTTGCAGAGGGAAGATCTTACTTTAACACCATTGTTTTTCCAGGCTGAGACTCAACCCGACAGTATTCCTGGGTTCTTCCTAGAGAACGACTTGCTCTACCGCAGATATAGACCCAGTAAACTGAAGGAGGAGGACGATTGGGCCAACATCGAACAACTTGTGATTCCTACCAGCCTGCGGCCCACTATTCTACACCTGGCCCACGGAGCGCTCTCCCACTATGGCTTCAACAAGACTTACCATGGAATTCGTCAAGACTACTACTGGCCAGGTATGGTAAATAGCGTCAAACAGTACGTAAAACAGTGTCATACATGTCAGATGGCAGGCAAACCGAACATCTCCATTCCCAGAGCGCCACTGATTCCCATACAGGTGCCTGCGGAACCTTTCCACAGACTCATAATAGACTGTGTTGGTCCTTTACCTCGGACCAGTTCAGGTAACGCCTACATCCTAACCATCCTGTGTCCTACCACCAGATTTCCCATAGCAGTTCCAGTGAAGAACATCACGGCTGCTATGGTTGTAAAACATCTATTGAAGATCTTCACTCAATACGGATTTCCCAGGGAGATTCAGAGCGACTGTGGTACCAACTTCACCAGTGATCTCTTCAAAAGGACACTGGAGGAGTTCAACATCAAACAGGTATTGTCCAGCCCCTATCATCCTGCTTCACAGGGTTCTCTTGAACGTAGTCATCAGACTATCAAAGCACTCTTGAAAAAGTTTTGTAGTGAAACCTCTAAGGATTGGGATAAGCAGATTGACCTTATAATGTGTATTTACAGAAGTCTCCCCAATGAGTCCTTAGGAGTATCTCCTTATGAGATGCTCTACGGCCGTAAGTGCCGTACTCCCCTTAAGGCTTTCAAAGACTCTCTCAGAGATGCCACCTTCAGTGAGCATCAGAATGTGCCCCAGTTTCTTCAAAACCTTCAACACATTCTAGAGAGAGTCCACCGTTTTGCCCATGATAATCTATTGAAAGCACAGGAGAGGATGAAGACTCATTACGACCAGACCAGCAAAGTAAGAAAATTTAAGCCAGGAGACTTCGTCCTAGCATACTTCCCTATCCCAGGTTCACCTTTACAAAACAGGTTTTCAGGACCCTACCGCGTCAAAGAGTGCAGAAGTAACAACAACTACGTCATAGAGACTCCAGATAGGCGGCGGAAGACCCAGCTGTGCCACGTCAACCTCCTGAAGCAATATAATGGTACTCCTCCCACTGTCCTGATTAACTGTTCTACCTCCACAGAACCCTACATCCACAGTGAGACCTTCCCAGCTTCTCCTCCCGAAAGCACTGACAAGGAGTCGGCGCTTTCTAATTCCGAAATCCTTAATGATCTTCCCAAATACTTTCAGGATAATAATCGTGCTCCTTTGCCCTATTCTAATTCCACTCTCACCTCGTCAGATAAGCCCTTCATCCTCCATGTCGACGCCAGTGGTACCGACGTTGGTGGTGTCGTGATGCAGCAACGAGGCGAGAAGAATACACCTGTCAGCGACTACTGCTACAAGGAACTACGGAACAATTGGCAAGGAGCTACTCTTCATCATCCTGAAGCTCCAGCACTTCACTCCACACCTGAAAAGTGCTCGGTCCACCATCAACACAGACCACACCACCCTACACCTCCTGCAGCACGCCCACTTCTCATCTCAACGTCTTCTACTATGGGCTTGATAACTGCAGAAATTCAACCTGGAGACACGCTATACCAAGATTCCGACAACATCTTAGCCCATGATCTCTCCAGAGTTTATGAAGTAGAAGCGACTCCATCTATTACTCCACCACATAACGACGTACTTCTTCCAGAACCGCAGGCTTCGGGGGAGAGTTGTGACGATAATCTCCTTCAAGAGATTGAGCCTGCTCTTCCCTCCAAAAATACGTCGTTACAAATATATAAAACTACTATGGAAGAAATGTCCAACAACGACAACATCATCTCCAAGGTTTGCCAGAGAGCAAAACGTATGCAGCCAGGAATACCTGCTCAGCCTCAAACCGCCAAACTACCTGTCTTGTTGCCGGCTCCTCGCTGATTGGCCGCCGGTCTGGCTGCAACTGCACTCCACCCCCCCATACTACTTGATGTCTGGGGCCGCCACGACCTCAGTCCTCAGAATATTCAGTGCTTTCATACGGTTAACACTTCTTCCTGGTAGACTAAGCTTTGGCTTAAGTGTACTAAGAGAGGTGATAGCTTAAAGCCAATATTCCTGCACCTCTCATTTTATTGTATATTGCACAGCTTGTTATTGCTCACTTGTCTTAACGTAACTTTTCATTTTGCCATTTAATTATTCTTATTATTTTGATTGATTGATTTTATTATATGAATTTGTATGTCCATTTTATTCATGTTTTGTTTATTTAACGTAATTAAAATTTCATTGTTAAAATTTACTTGTGTTTTGTGTGTCTTCTCCTTACCTTACCACAGACGAAGTTCCAGATTTTCTATTTTTTTTTATTCTATGTGACGAGGCCATACCCCTAGCTTCGAACAGCCGAACACCAACACGTTACCGTCACACTGGATATTCTTAAAAAATGCTATATGAGCAAAGAATGATGATACCATGTTGGTCACGTTGCGATCCAAGGTTATACATATGATCAGAAAAAAATAATAAAGGCTTTGCACAGAACATCTGGTCTGGGAAGGGTGCAGTGATACTTGATGGTTTGGGCATGGAGGGGGTGGTATGGGTAAGGGGTTTGGTGGGGGTGGATGGGGAGAGGGTAAGGCCATCCCACTACCTTGTCAATCTCGCAACGTCTCAAACCACCGCGAAGGTTAGACCTTAACGAGATAGCATGCCGTTTCATTCATTCAGGAGTCTTGAACATTCTGTGACATTGTCTTGCTATGATAACGCCGTTGTGTGATACAAGGTCTGCACAACAGTAATGGGTGTAGGAAGAAGAGATGACGGAGATTGAGTAAACATGCATACATTTCAATGATCACAGTTAACAAGAACAATTTGTAGGTAGAGATCGCGTCTCCGTGACGATGTGAAATGTCCGCGGACATTGAAAAACGCTTAAGGGTAATGGTTCACATCCGTCCAACTCTATCACCTATACACTCCTTCGCCACCAACTGTTTACCTCATCTCATTCACAACTTAAGAGTGACTGCTCTCTCTTTCTATTCCTTCTCCTCCTCCTCCTCCTCCTCACTTCATACCATGTATGACCAACTATCACCCTCATGGTCCAGCTCCAAACACAGCTGCATAACTCAAAGAAAATAGACTTGAAAAAAACGATTAAGGCAAATGGACCACAGCTCTCCTGCTGGACTCTACTCTCTCATCCTCTCCCACTTACGGCTTCCTGTAGGGGGAGCTAATGGTTTCTCAAAACCGCAAATGACCCCTGAGCAGTCTCACGCCGAGGGGAAGCTACCCTCACCCTTCCATCCCGCCCTCCCTCCCCAACCCCTCCCCCCACCCCAAACAACATATCCGCTATGTTAGGACCTCTCTCACCTACACTCAGCCTCTACATACCTTACTTGCTATCAAAACTATTATCTACACACAGGATTAAGTCTACGCCAAACACACATACATATTCATTTACTCTTTCCTCATATTCCACTCTTATCCTTGTATTTCTTACTCTACCACATACTCTCCTACACCCCCAACAACATGACCTCTCCTCTTTCCTGACCACATACCATAACACAGGACGCTCACACGCGCCAAACTTCCGGGAAAATTCCCTCCAAACCCTTTGCGACTATGACGACGCACTGCGACTACGACGACGCGTGCCACCTGGCACCCAACAACATGACCTCCCATCTTTCCTGACCACATACCATAACACCGGACGCTCCAAACTTCCGGGAAAATTCCCCCCAAACCCTTTGTGACTACGACGACGCGCGACACCTGCCCAGCTGGCACTCAAGAGTGCCACCTGGGCAGGTGGCGCGCGTCGTCGTAGTCACACTTTACACTACTGTTAGTGGGACTGTTCTATAATTCTTAGCCAATGCTTTACTCCCTCCCTTGTGTGGAGGAGCTATGTCTGAAGATGTAAGCATTTCTGGTATTTCCAGTGTCCAAGATTTTCTCCACTCTATACTGAATGCTTGTGCTATTGGCACTTTGCATTTCTTTATAAATATTGAATTCGATGAGTTCTGGCCTGGAGTTAAGTACATGGGCATGTTGTAAATTTCTCTTTCAAAATCTACAGAGTTCGTGTTCATAGTTATTATTTTTTCATGGGGGTTTGAATATCATGCATAAAGCAGCTTTCTGGATCTTCCACTTTCATGCTGTTTATTGGGTCCTAAAAATGTCCTTTTACTTTTTTTTTTAGGAATTTCACAATTTTTTGTTGTTGTTCTCTGTGTATGAACAATGACTTTGTAAGAATAGCTGCAATACTGACGGAGGTTTTATTTTGATTTCGCATTCGTGATTTATTTTATTTATTGTTTGTATGGTTTTCTGTTCTAAATGCATTTCTTCAGTCGGGTGTTATTCGTTCAGTTTGTTCAATTTCTTCAATCTCCATCATTAAATTATTCTTTCTTTTCAGGGATATTCGTATCTGCTTTTGCATTTCCGTTAAATTTTTCTTCTTCTGTAGTGCCGACTGAAATCTATTTCTACTGTGGTTCTCTTTCTAGCTTTCTGCAAAGGAACATGTTTCTGACAGACTTTATGTGATTCAGAAGCCTGCAGTTATATTCCTTGTATGGGATTGTAATTGCTTAGAACAATGTCACATCGAATGTTTGTAAATTCCATGTTATTTTTTTCCAGTCTATTCTATTATTATTAAAATTTTATTTATTGAATAAGCCCTCCTCACTTGATCATTTCTATATCATTGGCCAGATCCAGAATATTTTCGGTCCTAGTTAGGTCCGTTATCTGTTGGTTGAGCGAAAATTTATGACAGAATCTAAATAGTTCTCTGACCTGTGGTTGGTTATTTCTTACACACTCAGACAAATGATGACTTCTTACACAAACACACAAAAGAGTTTTGTGGAGGCTGTATGGAGTCAGCCTCCACCACATCACTTCCTAATGCATTCCATTTGTCAACCACTCTGACACTAAAAAAGTTCTTTCTAACATCTCTGTGGCTCATTTGGGCACTCAGTTTCCACCTGTGTCCCCTAGTGCGTGTGCCCCTTGTGTTAAACAGCCGGTCTTTATCAACCCTGTCAATTCCCTTGAGGATCTTGAATGTGGTGATCATGTCCCCCCTAACTCTTCTGTCTTCCAACGAAGTGAGGTTTAATTCCCATAGTCTCTCCTTGTAGCTCATACCTCTCAGCTCGGGTACTAGTCTGGTGGCAAACCTTTGAACCTTTTCCATTTTATTCTTATGCTTGACTAAATATGGACTCCATGCTGGTGCCGCATACTCCAGGATTGGTCTGACATATGTGGTATATAATGTTCTGAAAGATTCCTTACACAAGTTTCTAAAGGCCGTTCTTATGTTAGCCAACCTGGCATATGCTGCTGCTGTTATCCTCTTGATATGAGCATCAGGGGACAGGTCTGGCGTGATATCAACCCCAGGTCTTTTTCTCTCTCGGACTCTTGAAGTATTTCATCTCCCAAGTGATACCTTGTATCTGGTCTCCTGCTTCCTACCCCTATCTTCATTACATTACATTAGCTTGGATTAAACTCTAACAGCCATTTGTTCGACAATTCCTGCAGCTTGTCCAGGTCTTCTTGAAGCCTCAAGCTGTCCTCCTCTGTCTTAATTCTTCTCATAATTTTGGCGTCGTAAGCAAACATTGAGAGGAATGAGTCTATACCCTCTGGGAGATCATTTACGTATATCAGAAACAGGATAGGTCCAAGTACAGGGCCCTGTGGGACTCCACTGGTGACTTCACTCCAGTCTGAGGTCTCACCCCTCACTGTAACTCTCTGCTTCCTATTGTTTAGGTACTCCCTTATCCACTGGAGCGCCCTACCAGTTACTCCTGCCTGTTTCTCTAGCTTATGCATCAACCTTTTATGGGGTACTGTGTCAAAGGCTTTCCGACAGTCCAAAAAAATGCAGTCCGCCCACCCTTCTCTTTCTTGTTTAATCTTTGTCACCTGATCGTAGAATTCTATCAATCCTGTAAGGCATGATTTACCCTCCCTGAACCCATGTTGATGGGTTGTCACGAAGTCTCTTCTCTCCAGATGTGTTACTAGGTTTTTTCTCACAATCTTCTCCATCACCTTGCATGGTATACAAGTTAAGGACACTGGCCTGTAGTTCAGTGCTCTTGTCTGTCACCCTTTTTGTATATTGGTACTACATTAGCAGTCTTCCATATTTCTGGTAGGTCCCCCGTTTCAAGTGACCTACTATACACTATGGAGAGTGGTAGGCAAAGTGTTCCTGCACACTCTTTCAATACCCATGGCGAGATTCCATCTGGCCCAACAGCTTTTCTCACATCCAGCTCCAATAGGTGCTTCTTGACCTCATCTCTTGTAATTTCGAACCTATCCAAGGTCACCTGGTTTGCTGCCACCTCTTCTAGCGTCGCGACATCTCCCTGTTCTATTGTAAAGACCTCCTGGAACCTTTTGTTGAGTTCTTCACACACCTCTTTGTCATTCTCTGTGTACCTCTCCTCGCCCACCCTAAGTTTCATCACCTGTTCCTTCACTGTTGTCTTCCTCCTGATGTGACTGTGTAGTAGCTTTGGTTCGGTCTTGGCTTTATTAGCTATATCATTTTCATACCTTTTCTCAGCTGCTCTTCTCACACTGACATACTCGTTCCTGGTTCTCTGGTATCTCTCTCTACTTTCTGGTGTTCTGTTATTACAGAAGTTCTTCCATGCCCTTTTGTTCTGCTCCTTTGCTTTCATACATTCCTTATTAAACCACGGATTCTTCCTTTGCTTCTGTTTTTTCCTGTCGGGCTGGGACAAAGCTGCTTACAGCTTCCTGACATTTTTGGGTGACATAGTCCATCATGTCTTGTACGGACTTGGTTCCGAGTTCTGTGTCCCAATGTATATCCCATAGGAATTTATTCAATTTCTCATAGTTTCCCTTTCGGTACGCCAGCCATTTGGTTCCCAGTTCTTTTTTGGGGGTGATAATTCCCAGCTCAACCAGGTACTCAAAGCTCAATACATTATGATCACTCATTCCCAAGGGGGCTTCCTACTTAACTTCCCTTATATCCGACTCATTTAGGGTAAATATCAGATCAAGCAAGGCTGGTTCATCCCCTCCTCTCATTCTTGTCGGTCCCTTGACGTGTTGACTTAGAAAGTTTCTTGTTGCCACATCCAGCAGCTTAGCTCTCCATGTGTCTGGGCCTCAATGTGGGTCTCTGTTCCCCCAATCTATCTTTCCATGGTTGAAGTCTCCCATGATTAGAAGTCTGGATCCGTTCCTGCTAGCCACAGAAGCTGCTCTCTCTATTATATTGATGGTGGCCAAGTTGTTTCTATCATATTCCTGTCTGGATCTTCTGTCATTTGGTGGGGGGTTATATATGACTACTATTATAATTTTCTGTCCTCCAGTTGCTATGGTGCCTGAAATGTAGTCACTGAAACCTTCACAGTTCTGAATTACCATCTCTTCGAAACTCCAACCTTCTCTAAGTAGCAGAGCTACACCACCTCCTCCTCTCCCTTGTGTGTGTGTGTGTGTGTGTGTGTGTGTGTGTGTGTGTGTGTGTGTGTGTGTGTGTGTGTGTGTGTGTGTGTGTGTGTGTGTGTCTGTGTGTGTGTGTGTGTGTGTGTGTGTGTGCGTGTGTGTGTGTGTGTGTGTGTGTGTGTGTGTGTGTGTGTGTGTGTGTGTGTGTGTGTGTGTGTGTGTGTGTACTCACCTAGTTGTACTCACCTAGTTGTGTTTGCGGGGGTTGAGCTCTGGCTCTTTGGTCCCGCCTCTCAACCGTCAATCAACTGATGTACAGATTCCTGAGCCTACTGGGCTCTGTCATATCTACATTTGAAACTGTGTATGGAGTCAGCCTCCACTACATCACTTCCTAGTGCATTCCATTTACTAACTACTCTGACACTGAACAAGTTCTTTCTAATGTCTTTGTGGCTCATTTGGGTACTCAGTTTCCACCTGTGTCCCCTTGTTCGCGTCCCTCCAGTGTTGAATAGTTCATCCGTGTTTACCCGGTCGATTCCCCGATGTGTGTGTGTGTGTGTGTGTGTGTGTGTGTGTGTGTGTGTGTGTGTGTGTGTGTGTGTGTGTGTGTGTGTGTGTGTGTGTGTGTGTGTGTGTGTGTGTGTGTGTGTGTGTGTGTGTGTGTGTGTGTGTGTGTGTGTGTGTGTGTGTGTGTGTGTGTGTGTGTGTGTGCGTGTGTGCGTGTGTATAATTACCTAAGTGTAATTACCTAAGTGTAGTTACAGGATGAGAGCTACGCCCGTGGTGTCCCGTCTTCCCAACACTCTTTGTCATATAACGTTTTGAAAATACTGACGGGCTTGGCCTCCACCACCTTCTCACCTAACTTGTTCCAACCATCTACCACTCTGTTTGCGAAAGTGAATTTTCTTATATTTCTTCGGCATCTGTGTTTAGCTAGTTTAAATCTATGACCTCTTGTTCTTGAAGTTCCAGGTCTCAGGAAATCTTCCCTATCGATTTTATCAATTCCTGTTACTATTTTGTACGTAGTCAAAATATCACCTCTTATTCTTCTGTCTCCTAGTTTTGGCATATTTAATGCCTCTAACCTCTCCTCATAGCTCTTGCCCTTCAGTTCTGGGCGCCACTTAGTAGCATGTCTTTGCACCTTTTCCAGTTTGTTGATGTGCTTCTGAAGATATGGGCACCACATATCTTATGTGCACCACATATCTTATGTGCACCACATATCTTATGTGCACCACATATCTTATGTGCACCACATATCTTATGTGCACCACATATCTTATGTGCACCACATATCTTATGTGCACCACATATCTTATGTGCACCACATATCTTATGTGCACCACATATCTTATGTGCACCACATATCTTATGTGCACCACATATCTTATGTGCACCACATATCTTATGTGCACCACATATCTTATGTGCACCACATATCTTATGTGCACCACATATCTTATGTGCACCACATATCTTATGTGCACCACATATCTTATGTGCACCACATATCTTATGTGCTAGAATATGCACCACCGCTGCATATTCTAGCTTTGGCCTAACAAAACCTTTGGGCGTGTGTGTGTGTGTGTGTGCACTCACCTAGTTGTACTCACCTAGTTGTGCTTGCGGGGGTTAGCTTTGGCTCTTTGGTCCCGCCTCTCAACCGTCAATTAACTGGTGTACAGATTCCTGAGCCTACTGGGCTCTATCAAATCTACATTTGAAACTTTGTATGGAGTCTTCCTCCACCACATCACTCCTTAATGCATTCCATTTGTTAACTACTCTGACACTGAAAAAATTCTTTCTAATGTATCTGTGTCTCATTTTGGTACCAAGTTTCCACCTGTGTTCCCTTAATCTTGTTCCACCCGTGCTAAAGAGTTTGTCTATGTCCACCCTATCAATTCCCCTGAGAATTTTGTAGTTGGTTATCATGTCTCCCTTTACTCTTCTGTTTTCCAGGGACGTGAGATTCAGCTCCCATAGACTTTCCTCGTATCTCATACCTCTCAGTTCCGGGAAGAATCTGGTGGCATACCTCTGAATCCTCGCTAACTTTGTATTGTGTTTAACTAGGTATGAACTCCAGGCTGGTGCTCCATATTCCAGAATTGGTCTGACATAAGTGGTTTACTTGGTCCTGAATGATTCCTGACACAAGTTTCTAAAGGCAGTTCCAATGTTCGCTAATCTAGCATATGGCGCTGATGATATCATTTTGATATGGGCCTCCGGGAAGAGGTTCGGTGTGATATCAACCCACAGATCTTACTCCCTGTTTGACTCTTGCAGGATTTCACCTCCCAGATGGTACCTTCTGCTCAGCCTTCTGCTTCCTTCGCCTAATTTCATTACCTTACACTTTCCTAAGTGGAACTTTAGTAGCCATTTTCAGGACCATTCCTTCAGTTTGCCCAGGTCGTCCTGTAGTCTCTGTCTATCTTCATCTGTTTTGATTGTTCTCATATTTTTTGCATCATCAGCAAACATTGAAAGGAATGAGTCTATGCCCTCTGGAAGATCGTTTACATATATTAGAAACAGAATGGGTCTAAGTACTCAGCCCTGTGGGACTCCTCAGGTGACATCTCGCCACTCCGATGTCTCCCCCCCTCACAGTTACTCGCCTTTCCTGTTACTTAGATACTCCCTTATTCACTGGAGCACCTTACCTTTTACTCCTGCCTGTTGCTCCAACTTTTGTAACATCCTTTTATGATGTACTGTGTCAAAGTCTTTCTGACAGACAAAGAAAGTGCAGTCTGCCTACCCTTCTCTTTCTTGCCTAATTTTTGTTGCTTCTTATCTTGAGGTTATCTTGAGATGATTTCGAGGCTTTGCGTTCCCGCGGCCCGGTCCTCGACCAGGCCTCCTTTTTGTTACACACCCCGAGGAAGCAGCCCGTAGCAGCTGTCTAACTCCCAGGTACCTATTTACTGCTAGGTGAACAGGTGCATCAGGGGTGAAAGAAACTCTGACCATTTGTTTCCACCTCTACTGGGGATCGAACCCGGTGTAACACGGGTTAGGGTCCTCTCTCTTTACTTCCTTCTTTCTACTCCCTCTACCCGTATTCTTACTTTTATTTCTAAACCAAGGGACTCCAAAACTTTTACCAAAGCCAACTCCACGCCACGTGGTCCTAAGACGATTGACCGACTTAGGATTCTACACCCAGTATGACGTGACCTAAGCTCTGAACAAAACCCTAGAGTCACCTCTGCTGCCACCACCAGACCAGTAATACAAGAGCAATGATCGAGGTCTGGATCGATCACGCTAATTAATCAACCTAGGGGCTTGATCCCCACTATAAACGATGACCTTGAGTGTGGAATAAATTACACGGTAATGATAATTCCGATTCGATGTTAGAATCGGCGCCCAATGCAACTCCGCCTCGTGTGGACCACGTGACCAGGACAAGTATACACATAAAACACATGGAAACAATAAAATGCAAATTAATAACAAATTTAATTTATTACAAGAAAACTAAAACAAAATCTAAATGTGTTCACTCCCTATCACTTTAACACTCCCTACTTGACCTGAATGGCAAATGAGAAGACTATTTCTATACATAACCATAGCAACTATACCTCTATGTTTTCCAGCTAAGATGTTGTGCTGGTTTGGGGAGAGGTAAGATGGTTGACCTCTCCCAGCTGCTCCCGTATTCACACTGATTTGTCCTCGTCTGGCCTAGCCCAGACTAGAACCTTGTATCCTTCCGCCTAGTCAAAGTTTTACCAAGTTACTAGCCAGGTTTAAGTTATAACAATTAAACTCTGTTGTACTTAATTGATCCAGACTGGTTGAATTATTTTACTGAATTAAATTACAAACATCTAACGGCAGAGCTGTTCCCGATCACAAAAATGGTTATTAAAACTTGTAGAAATAGTAGAAATAGTAGCCCTGTCAACCCCTGATGACCTATGACCGCCGGTCACTCCGCCTTAAAAGTTAGATCCGATTCGTGACGTCACTGATGGTGACTTAAACTCAATAATTAGAATACTCTTGATATTGTATCCAGTACTATTATACAATACAATTTTAATGCAAAATGAATAAAGGCTAATTTTCTCTAATTTACTGAATACTATAGGATGGTTCATTATACGCAGTTATGAACAACGCGTCGGTTATTTCCACCGCGAATCCCCCTGGGGGTCAGGTCACCATGCGGCTCAGCTTCCCATTCTCTTTTGTCGATAAACCACTCTGGATAATTCTTACAACAGCCTAGTTTGTTACACCGGAACACTAGGACAACGAATCCAAAGCTCTGTCCACATAACTGTCAGGCCCCTTAGATGCTTGGTTATAGAATTCTATTAAACCTGTGAGGCACGATTTACCATCTCTGAACCCATGTTGGTGGTATGTTACAAAGCTATTTCCTTCCAGATGCGCTACGAGCCTTCATGATATTTTCCATCATCTTGCATGATATACAAGTTAGGGAAACTGGCCTGTAGTTCAGTGCCTCTTGCCTGTCACCCTTTTCATATATTGGGACTACATTTGCTGTCTTTCAGCTTTTCAGTAGGTCTCCTGTTTCCACTGACCTGTTATACAGTATCGAGGGTGGCACAACTAGCGCTTTTGCACCTTCTTTTAGTATCCATGGTGAGATTCTGTCAGGCCCAACCGCCTTTATCACATTTAGCTCCAACTGACTCCAACTGACACTGGTGATGCCAATAGCTCCACTTTGGTTTCTTCGCACTATCGCTAGCGATATGTGTGTGTGTGTGTGTGTGTGTGTGTGTGTGTGTGTGTGTGTGTGTGTGTGTGTGTGTGTGTGTGTGTGCATATGTACTCACCTAATTGTGTCTGCAGGATCGAGCATTGACTCTTGGATCCCGCCTTTCGAGCATCGGTTGTTTACAGCAATGACAAATGGTCCTAATTTCCCTATCATACCTAATTTTAAAATTATGAATAGTATTTCCTTCCACAACCTGTTCCTTAAGTGCATTCCATTTCCCACTACTCTCACACTAAAAGAAAACTTCCCTGTGACTCATCTGAGTTTCCAACTTCCACCCATGTCCCCTCGTTCTATTACTATTCCATGTAAACATTTCGTCTATGTCCACTCTGTCAATCCCCCCTGAGTATTTTATACATTCCAATCATGTCCTTCCTCTTCCTTCTTTTTTCTAGTGTCGTAAGGCACAGTTCTCTCAAGCGCTCCTCATACCCCATCCTTCGTAACTCTGGGACGAGTCTCGTTGGAAACCTCTGAACCTTTTCCAGTTTCCTTATATGCTTCTTCAGATGGGGACTCCATGATGAGGTGGCATACTCTAAGACTGGCCTCACGTAGGTAGTGTAAAGCACCCTAAATGCCTCCTTACTTAGGTTTCTGAATGATGTTCTAACTTTTGCCAGTGTAGAGGACGCTGCTGTCGTTATCCTATTTATATGGGCTTCAGGAGATATATTGGGTGTTACGTCCACCCCCAGGTCTCTTTCGCGCGTCGTCACAAGTAGGCTGTTCCCCTTCATTGTGTACTGTCCCTTTGGTCTCCTATCTCCAAGTCCCATTTCCATAACTTTACATTTGCTCGTGTTTAACTCCAGTAGCCTACTGACCATCTGTGCAACCTGTTCAGGTCCTCTTGGAGGATCCTGCAATCCTCATCTGTCACAACGCTTCTCATCAACTTTGCATCATCTGCAAACATCGACATGTAGGACTCTACTCCTGTAAACATGTCGTTAACATATACTAGAAATAGGATTGGTCCCAACACCGATCCATAAGGTACTCCATTCGTTACTGTTCGTCAATCCGACTTCTGGAGCCGCATACTCCAGGATTAGTCTGACATATGTGGTATATAATGTTCTGAAAGATTACTTACACAAATTTCTTAAGGCCGTTCTTATTTTAGTCAACCTAGCATATGCCGCTGATGTTATCCTCTTGATATGAGCTTCAGGGAACAGGTCTGGCGTGATATCAACCCCCATGTCTTTCTCTCTCTCTCTGACTCTTGAAGTATTGTATCTCCCAATTGGTCTCCTGTCTCCTAGTCCCATTTCCATAACTTTACATTTGCTCGTGTTGAACTCCAGTAGCCATTTCTCTGACCTCTCTGCAACCTGTTCAGTTCCTCTTGGAGGATCCTGCAATCATCATCTGTCACAACTCTTCTCATCAACTTTGCATCATCCGCAAACACCGACATGTTGGACTCTACTCCAGTAAACATGTCGTTAACATATATTAGAAATACGATTGGTCCCAGCACCAATCCTTAGGATACTCCACTCGTTACTGTTCGCCAATCCGACTTCTGGAGCCACATACTCCAGGATTGGTCTGACATATGTGGTATATAATGTTCTGAAAGATTACTTACACAAGTTTCTAAAGGCCGTTCTTATGTTAGTCAACCTGGCATATGCCGCTGATGTTATCCTCTTGATATGAGCTTCTGGGGACAGGTCTGGCGTGATATCAACCCCATGGTCTTTCTCTCTCTCTCTGACTCTTGAAGTATTTTATCTCCCAAATGATACCTTGTATCTGGTCTCCTACTCCCTACATATATCATCATTACATTACATTTGCTTGGGTGAAACTCTAACAATCATTTGTTCGACAATTCCTGCAACTTATCCAGGTCTTCTTGAAGCCTCAAGCTGTCTTCCTCTGTCTTAATCCTTTTCATAATTTTGGCGTCGTCAGCAAACATTGAGAGGAATGAGTCTATACCCTCTGGGAGATCATGTACGTAGTTTAGAAACAGGATAGGTCCGAGTACAGAGCCCTGTGGGACTCCACTGGTGACATCACGCCAATCTGAGGTCTCACCCTTCACTGTAACTCTCTGCTTCTTATTGCTTAGGTACTCCCTTACCCACTGGAGCGCCCTACCAGTTACTCCTGCCTGTTTCTCCAGCTTTGCATCAGCCTTTCATGGGATACTGTGTCATAGGCTTTCCTACAGTCAAAAAAATGCAGTCCGCTCATCCTTCTCTTTCTTGCTTAATCTTTGTCACCTGACTGTAGAATTCTATTAAGCCTGTAAGGCAAGATTTACCCTCCCGGAACCCATGTTGATGGGTTGTCACGAAGTCCCTTCTCTCCAGATGTGTTACTAGGTTTTTTCTCACGATCTTCTCCATCACCTTGCATGGTATACAAGTTAAGGACACTGGTCTGTAGTTCAGTGCCTCTTGTCTGTCACCCGTTTTGTATATTGGGACTACATTAGCCATATTCCATATTTCTGGTACGTCTCCCGTTTCTATTGACCTATTATACACTTTGGAGAGTGGCAAACAAAGGGCTCCTGCACACTCTTTCAATACCCATGGTGAGATTGCGTCTGGCCCAACAGCCTTTCTCACATCCAGCTCCAATAGGTGCCTCTTGACCTCATCTCTTGTAATTTCGAACCCTTCCAAAGTCGCCTGGTTTGCTGCCACCTCTCCTAGCTCCGTGACCTCTCCTTGTTCTATTGTAAAGACCCCCTGGAACCTTTTGTTGGGTTCTTCACACACCTCTTTGTCATTCTCTGTGTACCTGTTCTCATCCATTCTAAGTTTCATCACCTGTTCCTTCACTGTTGTTTTCCTCCTTCGGTCTTGGCTTTATTAGCTATATCATTTTCATACCTTTTCTCAGCTGCTCTTCTCACTCTAACTTACTCGTTCCTGGTTCTCTGGTATCTCTCTCTACTTTCTGGTATTCGTTATTACGGAAGTTCCTCCATGCCCTTTAGTTCAGCTTCTTTGCTTTCATACATTCCCTATTAAACCACGGATTCTTCTTTTGCTTCACGGTTTTTTCCTGTCGGGCCGGGATAAACCTGTTTACCGCCTCCTGACACTTTTGGGTGACACAATCCATCATGTCTTGCACGAAATTAGTTTTGAGTTCTGTGTCCCATGGTATCTTGAGATGATTTCGGGGCTTTTTTAGTGTCCCCGCGGCCCGGTCCTCGACCAGTCCTCCACCCCCAGGAAGCAGCCCGTGACAGCTGATTAACACCCAGGTACCTATTTTACTGCTAGGTAACAGGGGCATAGGGTGACAGAAACTCTGCCCATTGTTTCTCGCCGGCGCCTGGGATCGAACCCAGGACCACAGGATCACAAGTCCAGTGTGCTGTCCGCTCGGCCGACCGGCTCCACCATCTGGTATATCCCTTAGGAATTTATTCATCTCCTCATAGTTTCATTTTCGGTACGCCAGCCATTTGTTTTCACAGTTCCCAGTTATGTGTGTGAGTGTGTGTGTGTGTGTGTGTGTGTTTGTGCTTTGGAATGCCTCGTGTGTTTGTGAAACAATCCATCGTGTGTGTGATGGTTTAATAAGGCGTCGTGTATGTGTGAATTCTAAAGAAGGCAGAGTTGGTGCATTACAGTAAGGAAGTAGCATATATATGTTTGTGTGGATTGACAGCATGTGTATTTACTCTACTTATATACTATGTGTGCCTGCAGTATCGAGCTGTTAGCCTTTAGACCCTGCCTGTCTAACCGTCAGTTGTCTAATTCACTAACTTCAGACCTATTTTGAACCTCTTTCATAAGTTTTACACATATATTTCTCTCTCTGAGGAGCATCCATATGTTAGAACAGGTATCAGAACGTGATCACTGACTCAACCAGGGAATTACACTTCGGTATTCCTCCTCTAGCGACGACTGTAGTGCAGGGGAGGGGAAATAGTGTTATGACAAGATAAATGTGTCTCCGAGAGAAGAGTATTGCAATAGTTCCCTTGAGAGATATACTGCGTAGTGCCCCATCGAGATGATTAGATTAGATTATAGTATTTTCACTCAAGCGGAGAAGACGATTGATGAGGTTTATCAATAAAAATTCAGTTACTAGGTTAACCTGCAGATATATTTTTCTCGTCTATCCTGCATGGATAAGATTGAAAAGCTGTTGCTGATCATATTAGGTTTTTAACAACACAATCACAGAAAATGGTTGAAATTCTGATTCATGTGCTTGTCGTAATTACATAAAAATGTAACAATTTTCATTAATTTTTACATCTTAACTAGAGGTCAAGAATATCATCAGGTGTTCCAGTATACAGCTACGTCAGATCGAACTGCCGCCACCTAAGTTGTCACTGGGTTAATTATTCAATGTATGCATCCCCTTGATTTTTATGCTGTTAGGTTTCTTATCACGTTCAACGAAATTACATTTACAGTTCGGTATTTTATGTGCCTGCTTGTCTGTTGAAAGTTGCGGCCAAAAGCTTGGGGCTGGCCTCAAAACTTTATATGTTAATCTTTGTCCGTGAATGGGGATAGGCCAACCCATCCTCCTGTTTAAATAGTACTTATTGTAACTGCCTTACCTTGCGGCTACCTTGCGGCTACCTTGCGGTTACCTTGCGGCTACCTTGCGGTTACCTTTCGGTTACCATGCGGTTACCATGCGGTTACCATGCTATTACATTGCGAGTATCTTGCGATGATTCCGAGGATAAATGTATACTCGGCCCGGTCTCCAATCAGGCCTCCTGATTGGTTGTCTGGTAAACCGATGCAGTCTGACGAATAAATCACAGCCTAGTTGATCAAGTATCCTTTAGAGGTGTTTATCGAGTTGTCTTTTGAACACTGTGAGAGGTTGCAGTTTTGCCCCTTAAGTGAAGCAGGAAAATGTTGAACATTCTTAAGCCTTTGATGTTGATAATGTTCTCTCTCAGCGTAAATAATGCGCATCTGCTTTTCAACGGGGATATTCTGCACATCTTGCCATGCCTACTGGTCTCATGTCATGTTATTTCCGTGTGCAGATTTGGAACCAGTCCCTCTCATATTTTTCAAGTGTATATTATAATGTATTTCTCCCGCCTTAGCTCCAAAAAACACAGATTCACTATATTTCAATTGATCCGAACAATTTAGATGTTTTATTGAGTGGACTCCAGTAGTAAAGGGTCACTGCACGCTCTCCAGGTCAGCAACTACACTAGTCATGATTGGGGCTGCTACTGGAGACAATATTCGACTCAAGAAATCACCAATGTCTTGAATAGCATCACCATTGGCATGGCATTCCCTGTTTGAAATGATCCTGCAATCCAACCTGACACCCTTCTTGTAGATACAAAAGGTACCCCCATTGTGTTCTATAAATGAAAGGTCCTCCGACACGATCACTCCAAGATCCTCTACATTGTCTTTTCGTTCCATAATATGAATCGACAGCACTTCATATGTGGTTTCAGCTTTTATTTTTTCGCAATTAGAACAGCACAGGAGCTGGAATACATCCTCACCAAGGGCCATATATCACCTTCTGCGATCCAGTGAAACCGACCAAAAGACTGGAAGCCAGGACCTAGATTCTGGAAGCTCTGTGTATTTCTTCGTAAGTGGGTTTGCTACGAAGGTTCCTAAGTGTGCCCTAAGAAGATGCTTAGGTGAAATTCAATAACGTCCACTTAGGAAGAAATTTGTTGGTTTACCTGCGTGCCGATAGAGGTCACTACTGTGTTTCGTTTGGCCAATCAGAGAGCAGCAACATTCTTCATATTGAAGATTTAGCGCTGGCTTATCGGAGCTCTACTGCCTCCTATTTACGTAGAATTTTTTTATAAAATTAGTATATTTCGAAGTAAAACTATGTTTTTTCAACTTCTACAGCCAGCACCGACATTGTAGTAAACAAATATGTTACATTTGTTGTTTACCTACGTAATTCTAAGAGATACTGTGTAGCTGTCCTTGTTGCTCGGAAGATGCGCTGACAATTATTGTATATATTTACTGAATTTACCCAAGGGCCACTAACTATCTAGTGGCCTCGAAGAGGACAGAAAGCCGGCGGCTTGTTAAAGGGCCCGCCAATTGTCTTAATGATATTTTTTAGCTGGAATTTGGCATTTACGGCTTCAGCAGGTAGGCGGTTCCATGGGTTTATAGCCCTCTTGGTGGAAAAAAAACATCTGTTTTCAGTCCTACTTGAGAGAACATACTCTCCAACACTATATCTGTGATTGCCCTCTTATCAGTGACTTCATACCAAATGGTATGAGGTATTTTGAGCTCTGTAATGACTTCATACACTCAGGAATATTGGAAGATATTCTTGTGCTGCACCCAGATTTTGCCAGTAGAGGCTAATAGATCAGCCTTAAGTATTTTGTTCTCTCCTAATTCCATGTATGACTGGCCATCCTGTGAGGTGAGGATGTTGGATGAGCTTGTAGCTGGTTTTTGATCTACACTGTGTGGTCCTTTATACAGAATAGGGAAGCAGCACATTGCTGTGTATACCTAAACATGTTTAAAAATACATTGTTTGAGAGGAGTCTTGTAGAAACTGGTAAGAGTAATTATAATATAATGTTTCCATGATTCAGTGCTTACCTCTTGTGAAAATCGCGAAGCGTTGTTAAGTCAGAGTTGATTTGTTTTTTGTATTGAGGCTGGTATTTTCTAAATTGATTCCATGTACAGTATGTCTAACCATCCTGTGAGATGGGAGTATTAGATAAACTTATAGCTAGTTTTTTATCTACACTTCCATATAGAATAGGGTAGCAGCACATTACTGTGTATACCTAATCTTCTTAATAAATAAAATCAGTAATAAAGATTTTAAATTATAGTTTGTATTATTACAAATACAGTACTGTATTATCCTTATTAAATCATGTTGACCATGGATCATTAAGATCTCATGTTGATATGTAATAGTCATATTTCTTTTGAACTGCTAATCCATGCTAATCATTCATTAAATTGTGCATTATGTCTAAATTTTTCACCTTCTTGGATATACTGTACAGTACAAAAAGATAGGATAAAAATAAACCAGTAATATTTCTTTCATTATATTTTTCATTTAAATAACTTCATCAATATTTTTTACAGCTGACAGGATTTGTTTTACCATACAGGTGCATTATTTGTTAAAAAAAATTTGGTTTATTGTTACACACAATGGTGCTACATAGCCTTCCCAGCTTGGTGCCTTCTTTTAATACTTACTGATTAAAAAATAAATAATAAATACATTTTATTCAGGAAAAGTACATACAGTTGATTTACAAACATAATGTTGGATTTATAGACAGAGCTAGTACTTACAATACCTAAAGCCACTAATACTCATAGCATTTCGGGCAAGGTGTGGGGGAAAAAACACTTAGACTAAAACTTAATAGTAATCGGGATTAGGTATAAATTGTGTTGAAAGAAGAAATAAAAAATACAAAAAGGGGGGTTAACATAGCATAAATCAGCAACTGCACATGTTGGTGAACAGCGTTGTTTAAAAAATAGCAATACATGGGTTTACATTTAGGAGGTAAGTTAGGTTACATGGAGTTAATTAGGCAGTACTTGGTTTAACTCTTAAACTGGTTGAGAGAGGTACAGCCTTTGACATGATTTGGGAGGTCATACCACATTCTGGGTCCCTTGATTTGTAGAGCACTTCTAGTTTGGTTACACACAGCCAAATTGTGTAACAGGAAGAGGTCTTGGACACAAATTTGTTTCATGCTAAATGTAGAGGAAACAGCTGAGTATTCCTCAAATAAAATAAGTTGCCTCAGCTTATAAGGTAAATAAAATACGCATTTCTCAAATAAGTACCTGCCTCACCTCACTGCCTTACTGCTACATAGCCTTCCCAGCATGGTGCTTTCTTTTGATAATTACTTGTTCCACACCCAAATTGTATAACAGAAAGAGGTCTTGGACCCCTACTTCCCTCTCTCTTTTTTAATAGTCTATATAGTCATAATTATAGCTTTAAGTATTCAATGAATAAAGTTTTTGACATTTTTACCCTTCTCCTTACCTAACATCATTTGTGCAGCATATTTTTATGTCTCACCCAGATTTAATTTCAAAATAAAACCAAACTAAATAAATTAGAAATGGGTATGTATAGCTAAGGTACACCCTTACTACTAGGTGAACAGGGGCATTTGGTGATAGTAAATGATCCCATCAGGCAGGGCTCATCACCTTCTCTCATATTTCATGTTCACCAGTGTTTATTTACTTAATAACTACGGGTATAATATCTTGCTATTATAAAACTAATTCTACTATCATAAAAGACATATTTACTTTAAGTTTCAAGCAGAGAATGCATATATATAACTAACACGAAGGACTCCTCTTCACTAGATTAAATTTTTATAATCTTTTGTTTATGTTCCAAAATCTTAAAATCGATCCCAGTGTTATGTAGTAGAGAAAAATTGAGTTATATCCAGTTTACGTAAAGCTACGAGTGGTCGAAATCACACTTAGATCCCGGAATGAACTTACGAAGATTTTTCCACTTAGTGTAGCTACTTGAATACCGCCGTAGCCGCCACGAAGGCGCTAAGAAGGAAAACATTCGTAGCTAAGAGGAAAAACCTTCGTAAGTACCTTCCTGAATCCGGCCCCAGATGCATCCTGTATACCGGCCACTCTCACTATGTGGACCATCGCACATATATTGACGTAATGGTCAATTAGATAGTAGAATATGGTACTAATCAAACTATAAAGTCGGGATAAAATAAAGCTAATAATCAAACTTAAATACTCCTAGGCCTCTTATAACACGTATGTGCGATATTAGGGTTCAGATAACATGTATTATATCTAGGATGGTGAGGTGAGGTTATCTTTGGGTTTTATTGGCAACTTAAATTCCAAACGTTTCAGTGTTATCCAAATTCAGAAGTGCCAAACTCTACTTGCTAATTGTCTATTACGTCAATATATGTATGATGGTCCACATCAATACGATAAATACTATTTAAACCGGAAGATAGGCGAGTCTGGGTCGAGCCTCATGGTCCCACTCATGCTGCTTTATATAGGGAATTATACTAATTTCCAGTTAAGAATCTTCCTCTTTGATGAGGCTTGCTATTTTCGTCAGGAGTAAATGTCAGTTTCTCTCATGTAAATTATTTATTGAAGACAGTGTTGAGATGAAGAGTAGAGAAAGGAGGTAAAGATTAGAGAAGGTAGTGCAGGGAAGAGAAGGTTGTGAAGGGTAGAGAAGGAGGTGAAGGTTGAGAATTTTGTGAATAGAAGAGAAGGAACTTAGAGAGTAGAGAAGGAGGTGAAGAGTAGAGAAGTGAAGACGGTTAAAGAAAGAAGAAATAGAGGTGAAGAGTAGAGAAGGTAGGTGAAGGGTAGAGAAGGAGTTGAAGGGTAGAGAAGGTGTTGAAGGTTAGAGAAGGTGGTGAAGGGTAGAGAAGGAGTTGAAAGATATAGAAGGTATTGATGGGTAGAGAAGGTAGTGAAAGGTAGAGAAGGTGGTGAAGGATATAGAAGGTATTGATGGGTAGAGAACGTAGTGAAAGGTAGAGAAGGTGGTAAAGTGTATAGAAGGATGTGAAGGGTAGAGAGAATGGTGAAGAGCAGAAAAGGTGGTGAAGTGTAGAGAAGGAGGTGAAGGGTAGAGAAGGTGGTGAGGGGTAGGAAAGGTGGTGAAGGATAGAGAAGGAGGTGAAGGGTAGAGAAGGTGGTGAAGGGTAGAGAAGGTGGTGAAGAGTATAGAAGGATGTGAAAGATAGAGAGAGTGGTGAAGAGCAGAGAAGGTGGTGAACGGTAGAGGAGTTGAAGAGTAACGAAGGAGGTGAAGAGTAGAGAAGGTGGTGAATGGTACAGATGGAGGTGAAGGGTAGAGAGGTTTGTGAAGGGTAGTGAAGGAGATGAAGAGTAGAGAAAGGAGGTAAAGATTAGAGAAGGTAGTGCAGGGAAGAGAAGGTTGTGAAGGGTAGAGAAGGAGGTGAAGGTTGAGAATTTTGTGAATAGAAGAGAAGGAACTTAAAGAGTAGAGAAGGAGGTGAAGAGTAGAGAAGGAGGTGAAGAGTAGAGAAGGAGGTGAAGAGTACAAATGGAGGTGAAGACTAGAGAAGGAGGTGAAGAGTAGAGAAGCAGGTAAAGAGTAGAGAAGGAGGTGAAGGGTAGAGAAGGTTGTGAAAGGTAGAGAAGATGGTGAATGGTTGAGAAGGAGGTGAAGAGTAGAGAAGGTGATGAAGGGGGAGAGAAGGTGGTGAAGTGCCAGACACCTTGAGTAGAAACATCGCTACTATTAACGTAAACTTTAATATTGAAAATATTTCCAGTGAAAAAAATGAGAAAATTACAGATGAACGAGCCTAGGTGGAAGGAAATTACTGAACACTTGGAAGGAGGAAAATATCCTTCAAAGAAACGTAATTTAGCAATACATGACTTTGAAATGAGGCATGGAGTCTTATTTTATGTAAAGGGACAGAAGAATCGTGCAGTTTTTCAGCTGGTTATCCCAGATGTATTAATAACGTCGGCGTTGAGACTCGCACACGAGTCTAAGACTGCAGGTCATCCGGGGATTTTTAAAACTGACGTGAAAGCAAAATCACTCTTTTACTTTTCGGGTATGTTAACAAAGGTCATTAACTTCGTTAAGTCCTGCGGTCACTGCCAAAGGAGGAAAGGTACCCTTAAGGTACAAGCTCCATTGCAGGAATTCCCAGAAATTTTTGAACCCTTAGATCGGGTGGGGGCTGATCTGGTAGACCTCCATCACAGTCAATCAGGAAATTGGTACGTGTTGGTGCTGTCCAGAGACACCACCCTGATTGCACTTAATCAGAAAGATTCTCGAACTGTTGCCAAGACTTTTTTGGATAGGTTTGTCACTGTATTCGGGCCCCCCTAAAGTGTTAGTTTCTGACCGAGGTCAGGAATTTAATGGGAATATTTTTAGAGAAATATGTAAGATTTAGAAACCACGTCAGCATTTATTACTGCTTATCACCCTCAGGCTCACGGGATGACAGAACGGACAAACCGGTTAGTTAAAGACATGCTTGCAATTCTTGCAGAACTTAATACGAATTCATGGGACGAATACCTGCCCTATATTCAGCTGGCTCTGAACATTGCCATCCATCAGTCAATTAACACCCAACCCTTTTTGCTTTTCACAGGTCATTCATGTAATTTCCCAGCAGGTCTGCGTAACAGACATAACATTGTATATGGGGAAGATTACCCATCAGAGGTCCTTAATAAGATGAAAAATGCATGGAGAATTGCAGCTAGGGCTTCCAAGACAGCACGAGTCGGCTATGCTCAGCATTATGACAAGAAGGTACGACCTCTTGAGTTGAAAGTTGGGAGTCTTGTGTTGAGAATTAATGAGGCGGCTCCCGCCAATCAGAGTAGGAAACTTGCACCTGGATGGCGGGGCCCTTATCGAATAATTGAAAGAAAAGGTCCGGTTAATTTTATTATTAAAGGTATATTTGAGGACCAAGTTGAGAGAACGATCCATATTAATAATTTAAAACCTTATCACGCAAGGGAGGAATTTGAGCTGCCTTCAGCAAGTCTAATTCCTGACCTGTCTAATGATTCAGGTGCTGAGTCAGATGCAGAGGATGACTTTCTGTCAACTCTCATCAGTAGTCAAGTTCAATCTTGTCACCCCATGGTAACAAGGTTGTGAGCTGTACAGTAAAATGCTAGTTAATCCCTTTAGTCAGGTTTAGTATTCATATTTTTATCCTGTAGAGGCAATGTTGTGTATTTACTGATGTGCATGACTCAGGTAGCATACTTTGCCTTGCTCTGGGGTTTTCCAACTTTCTATACCCCAGAGTCATATCCATGCTTCTGCCAGTTGTTGTTGTCTGTCTTTCTCAGGTCTGATGGTACACCAGTTCCAGCCTCCCAGTCACACGTGAACCAAGGATCGAGATCAGCAGGTCTGGGGACGACCCACCTGTCGGATAAGATCGGGGTCTTAGGCACGTTACATAAAGTCCTTCCCCTTGCACCTGGTAACTCGGCAATTTGTTATACGGAAGGGGTGATTGGAGAACAGTCACCCGGCCGACACCTCATGTCACTAGTGTCACGTGGGGGGGTGGGCCGGGGCTCTGCTAGCACTCAGTTGCTAGGGGCTCAAAAGGCCGAATATTCAGCCCCTCCGACTCCCGGGATTCACCGGAGTCTCCTTGGTCACACAGGAGAGGACCAACAATGCCCACCTCCGCAGGTCTTTGCTTCCACCACAAAAGGGGTGCCACTGATTCACCCTGGAAGCCCTTCAGTCAAACACGGGGAAACTACTGTTAACAGTTCCGGCCTAGACCCATGGGGGAGTGAAGGAAGACTCAGGCTTACCTTATAACAATAACCTCCCTGAATCTTGCCTGCCAGACAAAAAGGTTGCAGGAACTCCTTTCCCGCCTGTCTTCTCTATCTTCTTCTTAACAAGGTCGCCAGCTGGGTTATTATATCTGCACCCCAGCAATGCAGTTCAGTGGGTGTTCTGGCTATGGGAGAAGCAATCTTCTGGCTACAAACAATATATAATTGTTTTGTAGCCAGAAGATTGCTTCTCCCATAGATCTGCTACTAGACTGTTGGCCCAGGGTACTCTCCCAGGAAGGTCTGTGTGGCTTTGCCTCTCTATAGCCACTACGTTAATAGTTGCCACCATTCAGGCACTGATACTGATCGGATGGCTAAGGGTACACTTTTATGTAAGTCTGTGCTGTCTTTACCACTCTCCAGGCAATAAGAACTTCTGTAGAGAACGTAGTGTTCCCTAGGTGGTACTATGATAACCTTCGTGTATGCTCATAGAGAAATATTATAAATGGAGGCACACTTAAACACAGTGATAAAATGTGTGAATTTACTGATGCAAATTACATGAACGCACACACAATCACAAGTAATACATGAATATGAAAATAAGGATAATAAGTCTGGAGATCGTCAGCCTCTTCTTCCACGACCTCCAACACTCCTTCAGCTGGGCAGAAAGACAGGAGTCCCACACTCTCTCACAGGAAGGCCTCTTCACCACGTCGGCGCCTCTTCTTCACTGTCCTGCCATCCATACACACTGTCGTCTCTGACAGTCCTGGACACAAGCTGCCTTGCAGCCTATTCTACTACTAAAGCATTAATGTCCTATTGCCACATACATAAGTAAATATTGTGGCCTAACTAGCTTACTCACACAAGGGGTAATGGGAGGGAAAATGATCTACCTTACATTCCTGGCTCACGACGTCTGTCCCTCGATGGTGTGAGGTTCCCACGCTTCCTGAGCCGATCCTTGACGTTCCAGGACGTTCCACAGGTCCTCAGGTGTCGTGGAGCCTTCGCGTCGTCGCCGTTCCAATCCCTGAGATTCAGCTACCCCAATCCTGGTTCATCGATAGGCACTGAGCTAATCACTATTTTCCCACACTCGCCCCTTCCACAAGGCGTTGCTCCTTGTCCTAGGCACGGTGTCGTCCTTCCAAAACCCTCAGTGGATGTGACCCGGTCACAGCTAGGCTTGCCCGCCACACCTTTTCAGGCCCCCAACGTCCAGTGTCGCCGCCCAGCGTCGTCGCCGAATATTTTCCAAGTTTGGCCCTCTTTCGCTCAATAAACTTGGTTCCTTTTTGCTTCCCAGAAGCACGGGGTCTCCAATATATCCGATGGGCTACGATAGCCTGCACTAATCCACTAAGAAAGGCTTGTAGAGCCTCTAATCCTTGAGAGCTGACCGAGGTGCGTCCGCTCGCTTCCAAGGTCAAGTCAACTCTGACGTTGGCGCCGCCCGGGGCACTCGGTGACGTCACGGCGGGCCCTGATTGGTCGCCCGCGACCTAAGTCGGCCAATCCGCGATCGGCTAGTGTCCCTTCCAAAAGGTCATATCTGCATTAGGGGATACTCTTTCATTTTATATCAGGGCGCCAATTTCCCCTTACTTACAACTTATAATGTAACTTCCTTCCCTTAACTGGCAGCCGGTCTGGTCGCCACATATATCAATAGACTCCCTGAACCTCAGAGAATCAGTAGGGAGAGCTGATATGACTCTTAAAGCAGGCAAACGAAAGAGATAGGAGAGGGCACCGTAACACTAGGTTGTCCCGGTCCAGTACGCAGTCTTCACGGAGCAGAGTCCAAAGTCAACGTCACATCACCGTGGGCAAGCTGTCTCAAGGTCGCCAACTAAGCCCACCAGCCGCATAGTCAAGACAGCGGGAAATCCTGAAGTGGATGAGTGGTCTATGAAGAAGTACGCTAATTGCAACGACTTGTCAGCTCTCTCAAAACCTATGATTGCGTCGTCTGTGGTAACCAAGATGCAACACTTCAGTCTCGGGTATGAACAGCAGTACCCCTACAAAGTGCTGCTGACTCGCCAGATGAGGTACAACCCTGTACTTCGGCCCAAGCTCAGCTGCATAAGGGGTTGCACAGAAAGTGTACAAGCCCAGTAGTACCGGGATAACAAGTAAACGCCGGGAGGGAGGGGAGGGAATTATCCGTCGTTTGGCAGAGGCCGGAAATGGAACTTCAAGATGACCAGGATCTTCAAGCAACATGAGGTAGTCGCCGGAATCTACAGTTCAACGAAATGTCACCAAGAGAGAACAATAGAAAATCTTAATAGAAAAAGTTTCATATAAAGTAAATAGTGTTAAAATATAATTTGGGTTAACTCGGAACAGTCAGTTCAACGTTTAATTTTCTATCTGGCAGTAAGTATCAGAACACCTTAGGAAAGTGACTCTGGAACAGTATTAAATGTTGAAAACTAGAATTCTGGATGAAATAGAGAAATAAATTTAGAAATTGAACATCTAGAAAACTTGCTAGAAAATTATGTTGTCTCTCGATGTGTTGGTAATGATTGAACTGGTTTGGGAATCATCTAGTAGGTTCTCTAGAAATGTGGATCAATGGGGAACTTTATCTAGAATTTACTAGATCCTAGAAATTGATATATATATATTTTTTATGGAGACATATTGAACAACGGTGTCTTATACACAGTCTGAAAAATGTGTTCACCTGCTGTTGCAGTGGACTTGGGTATGAACTCTGGGATATTGGGAGTTTTAGAAACTTTTATCCAGTGGATTTTTGTTAGTTAAGAAACATGTCTGTATACATTGATTTTTTTTAATAAAAATAATTTTTGTGTATTTTCTTTAGATTTTAAGGATCCAGATATACGCTGTGGCGGGTATTTGCACAGGTGTGGAGTGGAAGACTAGGTCCTTGACAGGTAGTGTTCCTCTATTTGAATAATTTTTGTTGTTTTTTGTCTTTTAATTTTCAATGACATTTTTTTTTATTTTTAATGTTTCTATTTTATGTGATGTGTTTCATTTTGGTTCCAGGTGGAATACTTTGATAGCTGAGGTGCAATCCAATGATTTAGCCAGTTATAAGTTGATACGTATGTTTTTTTTACAGTTTTATTGTTGCTATATCAGGAAAGGTATAGGATGTTTTGTCTTCTAGGTAGTTGGAAGGGTACGGGGCTGCATCCAAGTTGGACAGCCGGGATTATAGGGATGGTCTCTGTCCTCATTTTCTTTAGGTATTATTGTTGTTGTTTTGTTTTCATGTTGTTATGTATTCATACATGTTGAGGCACACCTTTTGGGGTGCCATTTTTGTTTTTGGAGATTGTATGAAATTAGTTAGGATTAGATCAGTATTTTTTTTTCCTTTTGAGGCATTGGGTCATTTATTGTTGCGTTCAATGTTTTATTTTTTTGCAGTTAATGATTATATTAGAACAGGATAAGAAATTTGTTCTTTAGAGTGCTTTACACACAAATTTGTTAATTCCGAAGAGGGGGAGTTGTAATGATCTGTGCAGATCATAGCTTTCCCCCCTTCCCTTTTCCCCCTTCCCCTTTTCCCTTTCTCCTTTCCCTTCCCCTCTCCCTTCCCCTTCCCCTTCCTCTTCCCCTTCCCTTCCCTTGTTTGCCTTTCCTTCCCTTCCCTTGTTTCCCCTCCCCTACCTTGTTGACCATCTCTGGTCATAAACTCTTCAAGTGAAGGTAAGGGACACCATATGTCCTCTTCATCCAATCCTACCCAATCGTTTCTCCTCTCCCCCTGCCTTGCTTTAACCAGTGATGAATTGAGGGGCAGTTCACTCAGGGTCATAAACCATAGTCTCAAATTTCGCGTCGGTGGCTGATGCCATACAGCTGTTTGGTTTCCTGTTGTAGCGTGGGAACGATTCAGTATTCTATGGAATTAAAACAAAGCTTTCAGGGAGACCTAGGTGGGAGGAGCTTGCCAGGACATGGACCTAGAGCAAGACTTTATACTCATTAGCTTAGGCTTAGAATGGGAGGAGCTTGTTCCCACTGAGATAAGTTAAGAAAATATTAAGTTCAGTGTGTCCTTGGGAGTGACTGGAGATAGTGACTGGAGTGACTTCAGAGCCTGGGGATAGCCATCAACATCTAGCCAGATTGCAATAAGGTATTGTACCCCTTGAGTATTTCATGTAAAATCGGTATTTCATACCATTGTCTTTAGGATGTCTAATAAGAATAGGATATATGTTAATTTAATTTAAATTTACGTGCCTGTTTATATAAGTGAATATTTGATCTAGTGATATTTAGCTAATTCCCCCATTTTGGTTTTTAATGCTGTGTTCTCTTGATATGTGGTTTTCAGGTGCTTGATTTGAAGTTCCTCTATTCTCACTACGTAAATTAAAAGATCTATATACTTAATTCCCCAAGCAATATTACCGAGGTCCCTATTGCCCTTGAGTTCATGATTATTGACTTCTGTCCTTTCTGGGAGATCAGTAATCTAGACACATTTAGGAGATCGGGAAGGTGGTGGCAGTGTACAATTAAGCTCTTATTCATGATCTTTAAATTAATAAACCATTCATTTGTTGCTCCCCTTCCCCCTCATTTAATATTTCAGACTCAATATCAACGGGTAGTTCACTGAGGGTCACAGTGATCTGCAAGCATTGATAAAATGGGGTATTGAGCGAGTAAGGGGTAGAGCAGGAGAGGGTTATTACATAGAGAAGGTGGTGAAGAGAAGAGTAGAGACGGTGAAGAATAGAGAAAAGGTGAAGAGTAGAGAAGGAGGTAAAGTGTAGAGAAAGGGGTGCAGAGTAGAGAAGGAGATGAAGAGTAGAGAAGGAGGTGAATGGCAGAGAAGGTGGTGAAGGGTAGAGAAGGAGGTGAAAAGTAGCGATAGTGGTAAAGAGTAGAGAAGGTGGTGAAGAGTAGAGAAGGAGGTGAAGGGTAGCGAAACAGGCGAAGAGTAGAGAAGGAGGTGGTAAGTAAAGAATGAGGTGAATAGTAGAGAAGGTGGTGTAGAGAAGGTGGTGATGGATAGAGAAGGAGGTGAAGAGCAAAAGAAAGCAGAGAGGGTAGAGAAGGAATTGAAGGGAAGAGAAGGCGGTCAAAGGTAGACTAGTTATTGAAGGGTAGAGTAGTTAGTGAAGGGTAGAGAAGGAAGTTAAGGGAAGAGTAGAGAAGGTGGAGAAGTGTTGAGGAGGTGAAGAGTATAGGTGGTGGTGAAAGGGGAGAAAAGTTGAAGTGGGAGAGAAGGTGGTGAAGGGTAGAGAAGGTGGTGAAGAGTAGAGAAGGAGATGAAGAAGAGAGACGAAGGTGAAGGGTATTGAAGGAGGTATAGGGTAGAGAAGGAGGTGAAGGGTAGAGAAGGAGGTGATGAGTAGAGAAGGAGGTGAAGAGTCGAGAAGGTGGCGAAGGTTAGAGATAGCCTTTAACCGCACTTACTGGTTAAATGCTGGTCGTTATTAAGTAAATTTATACAGAAACCAGAGTTCTACTGTGTAACCTTCAGTTTATCTCCCTGGAGATCTAAACGTTCGACCGCTTAGATATCATGGCTCAAGGATACGGCACCATTCTATGCTACACTGCAAAGCCTTTGAAAATGCCGCCACCACCTGCTACCCACTAAGACATTCCTTCAATTGACGGTGAAGCACGATACTGTCAATTAGGCATAAAGCCCGAAAATGAATCCCCAGTTATTCGAACAGGAGGGATAAGATTTACGTTAAGTGTGGTCATAAAATCAAAACTACAAAGGGATTATCTTAGCTATTAAATAAATGTTTGTAGGCTTGTAGAGAGAACCTAGTCTCCAGCCTGAGGGCTTGAATCCAGTACCAATGTACAATAACCGTTTGGAAAATTTCCACTAAACACCGTAATATTCTAAACAAAATTTATTAAATCAAAGGTTATTAATTAAAATAAAATAACAGTAACACTCCCTAGCACGAACACTTTCCTAACTGAATATTTTGGTAATTAACTACAACAATTAATGTGGATTTCTACACTATAATAATTTAGACACAGATACCTTAAAATATCACAGCCAGGCCTCGATGTTAGCCATAGCTCCCGGGGGAGATGTTGGCCCCAGTTGATAAACAGCCACTCTGACCTTTCCCTGTTCTCTCAAGCTCCGACTGACCTAAGCTAGATGCCAAATTAATCTTTGAAAAAGATTAGTAACTAAAATCCAGAATTTGTCACAGAAGGTGACTTTTTAATTCCAAAACAATTGGGAATAATCCAGATACTCGAGCCAGACTAATTACAATATTCAGTAGCACTTGTATTTCACTAATTTACGTGATTTAACAACCAAGTTGGTAGGTATCTATTTTCCAGTGACGAAATACGTTTTACATATATCAAATCTTACTGGTATCAAATGCCTCTTTGATAACATACAAAACTTATTTATTATTCTCAATTTATGTTAATTTTAATATAAGAACTTAACCATGATTGATAATTCTTACTAATTCTGTAATACATTTCATTATTCCTCTAGTTTGCTGACTCGACACAGGGGGGCAAGTAGCGCTGCTGTCTACAATGAACTCTAATCCCTTGAGATGACCCAGGATTATCCTCCCTTTTAGTGAACTAAAACATTTCATGTTAGATCTGTGGTCTTCTGTATTACATTTCTACTGTTACAAGAGAAGAAGGTGAGGAGTAGAGAAGGAGGTGAAGGGTAGAGAAGGAGGTGAATGAAAGAGAAGGAGGTGAAGGGTAGAGATGGAGGTGACAGGTAGAGAAGGAGGTGATGGGTAGAGAAGGATGGTAAGGGTAGAGAAGGAGGTGAAGAATAAAGGAGGTGAAGAGTAAAGAAGGAGGTGAAGAGTAGAGAAGGAGGTGAAGAGTAAACTAGGAGGTGAAGAGTAGTAAAGGAGATAAAGAGTAGAAAAAGAGGTGAAGGGTAGAGAAGGAGGTGAAGGGTAAAGATGGTGAGGAGGAGAGAAGAAAGGGGGAGAGAAGGAGGTGAAAAGTAGAGAAGGAGATGAATGGTAGAGAAGGAGGTGAAGAGTAGAGAAGGAGGTGAAGGGAAGCGAAGGAGGTGAAGGGTTGAGAAGGAGGTGAATGACAGAGAAGGTGGTGAAGAGAAGAGAAGGAAGTGAAGGGAAGAGAAGATTGTGAAGAGTAGCAAAGGAGGAGAAGGGTTGACAATGAGGTGAAGGGTAGAGAAGGGGGTGAAAGGTAGAGAAAATGGTGAAGGGGAGAGGTTGTGTAGGATAGAGAAAATTGTGAAGGGTAGAGAGGGAGGTGAAGGGTAGAGAAGGTGGTGAAGGGGAGAGAAGTTGGTGAAGGGTAAAGAAGGAGGTGAAGAGTCGAGAAGGAGGTGAAGGATAGAGAAGGAGGTGTAGAGTAGAGAAGTAGGTGATGGGTAGAGAAGAAAGTGATGAGTAGAGTAGGTGGTGAATGGAAGAAAATGAGGTGAAGAGAAGAGAAGGTGGTGATGTGTAGAGAAAGTGCAGAAGGATTGAGAAGGAGGTAAATGACAGAGAAGGTGGTGTAGGGTAGAGAAGAAGGAGAAGGGAAAGAAGAATGTGAAGAGTATAGAAGGAGGTGACTAGCAGAAAAGGTGCTGAAGGGTAGAGAAAGAGATGAAGAGTAGCGAAGCAGGTGAAGGGTAGAGAAGCAGGTGAAGAGTAGTGAAGGATGTAAAAAGCAGAGAAGGACGTGATGAGTAAAGAAGGAGGTGAAGAGTTGAGAAGGTAGTGAAGGTTAGAGATGGAAGTGAATGGTAGAGTAGTTAGTGAAGGATAGAGTAGTAGGTGATGGGTTCTTCTTCTTCTTGATCTTCAGATGATTTCAGGGCTTTTAGTGTCCCCGCGGCCCGGCCCTCGACCAGGCCTCCACTCCCAGAAAGCAGCCCGTGACAGCTGACTAACACCCAGGTACCTATTTTACTGCTAGGTAACAGGGGCATAGGGTGAAAGAAACTCTGCCCATTGTTTCCATTGAATGGGTAGAGAAGGAAGTGAAGGGTAGAGAAGGAGGTGAATAGTAGAGAAGTAAAGAGAAGAGAAGGTGGCGAAGAGTAGAGGGGAAGTGAAGAGTAGCGAAGCAAGTGAAGGGTAGAGAAGGTGGTGAATGGTAGAGAAGGACGTGAAGGGTAGAGATGTAAGTGAAGGGTAGAGTAGTTAGTGAAGTTTAGAGTAGTAGGTGATTGGTAGAGAAGGAACTGAAGGATCGAGAAGGTAGTGAAGAGAAGAGAAGGTGGTGAAAGGTAGAGAAGGAAGTGAATTGTAGAGATGGTGGTGATAGGTAGAGAAGGTGGTGGTAGGTAGAGTAGGTGGTGAAGGGGAGAGAAGTTGGGGAAGGGGGAATGAAGGTGGTGAAGGGGAGAGAAGGTGGTGAAGAGTAGAAAAGGAGGTATAGAGTAATATAGTAAAAGGAGTAAAAGAGTAATATATATATATATATATATATGTCGTACCTAGTAGCCAGAACGCACTTCTCAGCCAACTATGCAAGGCCTGATTTGCCTAATAAGTCAGGTTTTCATGAATTAATTGTTTTTCGACTACCTAACCTACCTAACCTAACCTAACCTAACTTTTTCGGTTACCTAACCTAACCTAACCTGTAAAGATAGGTTAGGTTAGGTTAGGTAGGGTTGGTTGGGTTCGGTCATATATCTACGTTAATTTTAACTCCAATAAAAAAAAAATTGACCTCACACGTAATGAAATGGGTAGCTTTATCATTTCATAAGAAAAAAATTAGAGAAAATATATTAATTCAAGAAAACTTGGCTTATTAGGCAAATCGGGCCTTGCATAGTAGGCTGAGAAGTGCGTTCTGGCTATTAGGTACGACATATATATATATATATATATATATATATATATATATATATATATATATATATATATATATATATATATATATATATATATATATATATATATATATATAATGTCGTACCTAATAGCCAGAACGCACTTCTCAGCCTACTATGCAAGGCCCGATTTGCCTAATAAGCCAAGTTTTCATGAATTAATTGTTTTTCGACTACCTAACCTACCTAACCTAACCTAACTTTTTCGGCTACCTAACCTAACCTAACCTATAAAGATAGGTTAGGTTAGGTTAGATAGGGTTGGTTAGTTTCGGTCATATATCTACGTTAATTTTAACTCCAATAAAAAAAATCACCTCATACATAATGAAATGGGTAGCTTTATCATTTCATAAGAAAAAAATTAGAGAAAATATATTAATTCATGAAAACTTGGCTTATTAGGCAAATCGGGCCTGGCATAGTAGGCTGAGAAGTGCGTTCTGGCTACTAGGTACGACATATATATATCTATATATATATATATATATATATATATATATATATATATATATATATATATATATATATATATATATATATATATATATATATATATATATGTGTATATATATATATGACCGAAAAAGTAAGATTAATAATTCTAGCACGAATTTTCTCCATCTTTCTTATGTTTCTTTTCACTGTTGATGGTAATTGAAAAATCAATTCTCCAAAATTCATTTTTATTTCTAGTCTGACGCGACACTTGAGCGCGTTTCGTAAAACTTACTACATTTTCAAAGACTTTTGTTTACACACACATAACTATAACTGAATAGAGCTTAAACATCTATAGAAGCTCCAATATAGAAGCATCAAGAAATATGGGCCAATAGGCCCTCTGCAATTACTTCCATTCTTACGTTCAATACTCATTGTTTCGTGTTCTGTCTTGTATTGAAAGTTTGTTTTCACTTCATCCAAAACTGTTGTAACATATCACCTCACCCAAATGCAGGTATAAAAAATCGAAGATGTTTAAGCTCTATTCCACGGGAGACATCTCCCGTCACGCAGGGTGCAGTCGCACCTCCACAGATCTCCAGTATCAGCTCTTGATACTGGTAATGGCTCAAAAGGGCCAACACTTACGGGCTATTCATGACCGTGCCACCTTTTAGATGGCTTAATCTTCATCAGTCAATCAATCTAAGCTCTATTCAGTTACAGTTGTGTGTGTGTGTAATCTAAAGTCTTTGAAAATGTAATAAGTTTTAGGAAACGCGCTCAAGTATCGCGTCAGACTAGAAATAAAAATGAATTTTGGAGAATTAATTTTTCAATTACCATCAACAGTGAAAAGAAACATAAGAAAGATCGAGAAAATTCGTGTAATATATATATATATATATATATATATATATATATATATATATATATATATATAAATATATATATATATATATATATATATATATATATATATATATATATATATATATATATATATATATATATATATATATATATATATATTAGTATATTTTGGTAGCAGTCTTTCCTGTAGACATATATTATTAAATATGACCGAAAAAGTAAGATTAATAATTCTAACACGAATTTTCTCAATCTTTCGTACATTTCGTTTCACTGTTGGAGGTAAATCAAAAATCAATTCTCCAAAATTCATTTTTATTTCTAGTCTGACGCGACACGAGCGCGTTTCATAAAACTTATTACATTTTCAAAGACTTTAGTTCACAAATACACAACTGAATAGAACTTACGCATCTCCGTTTTTATATCTACATTTGAGTGAGTTGGAAGGGGTGATGTGGCATTAACACAAGACAGAACAAGATGTGGTATTAATAGGGTATTAATTTCATCAACACAAGACAGAACAAGAGTATTAATAGGGTATTAATTTCATCAACACAAGACAGAACACGAAACAATGGATATTGAATAGAAGTGTTTGTAGAAAGCCTATTGGTCCATATTTCTTGATGCTTCTATATTGGAGCGGAGTCTTGAGGTGGGTAGAATATAGTTATGCACAACTATATTCTACCCACCTCAAGACTGTATATATATGTATATATATATATATATATATATATATATGTTGTACCTAGTAGCCAGAACTCACTTCTCAGCCTACAATGCAAGGCCCGATTTGCCTAATAAGCCAAGTTTTCATGAATTAATATATTTTCTATAATTTTTTTCTTATGAAATGATAAAGCTACCCATTTCATTATGTAAGAGGTCAATTTTTTTTTATTTGAGTTAAAATTAACGTAGATATATGACCGAACCTAACCAACCCTACCTAACCTAACTTAACCTAACTTTATAGGTTAGGTTAGGTTAGGTAGCCAAAAAAGTTAGGTTAGGTTAGGTAGTCGAAAAGCAATTAATTCATGAAAACTTTGATTATTAGGCAAATCGGGCCTTGCATAGTAGGCTGAGAAGTGAGTTCTGGCTACTAGGTACGACATACATATATATATACATATATATATATATATATATATATATATATATATATATATATATATATATATGTCGTACCTAGTAGCCAGAACTCACTTCTCAGCCTACTATGCAAGGCCCGATTTGCGTAATAAGCCAAGTTTTCATGAATTAATGTTTTTTCGACTACCTAACCTACCTAACCTAACCTAACTTAACTTTTTCGGCTACCTAACCTATAAAGATAGGTTAGGTTAGGTTAGGTAGGGTTGGTTAGGTTTGGTCATATATCTACGTTAATTTTAACTCCAATAAAAAAAAGTGACCTCATACATAATGAAATGGGTAGCTTTATCATTTCATAAGAAAAAAATTAGAGAAAATATATTAATTCATGAAAACTTGGCTTATTAGGCAAATCGGGCCTTGCATAGTAGGCTGAGAAGTGAGTTCTGGCTACTAGGTACGACATATATATATATATATATATATGTCGTACCTAGTAGCCAGAATGCACTTCTCGGCCTACTATGCAAGGCCCGATTTGCCTAATAAGCCAAGTTTTCCTGAATTAATATATTTTCTCTATTTTTTTCTTATGAAATGATAAAGCTACCTATTTCATTATGTATGAGGTCAATTTTTTTTATTAGAGTTAAAATTAACGTAGATATATGACCGAACCTAACCAACCCTACCTAACCTAACCTATCCTTATAGGTTAGGTTTTTTAGGTAGACGAAAAAGTTAGGTTAGGTTAGGTTAGGTAGGTTAGGTAGTCGAAAAACAATTAATTCATGAAAACTTGGCTTATTAGGCAAATTGGGTCTTGCATAGTAGGCTGAGAAGTGCGTTCTGGCTACTAGGTACGACATATATATATATATATATATATATATATATATATATATATATATATATATATATATATATATATATATATATATATATATATATATATATATATATATATATATATTGTGATGGTGTTCCCCCCCTTATATTTCTCCCACGCCTGCAGTAAGAGTCATGTCCACTTTACCCGAGCGTTCTCTACGTCGCAGGCATCAGTTTGGTATATGTGGGGGAATGTAGTGTTCTCGAAGTGCCGAGAAATTTATAAAACAAGAGTATTTTGGGCTGTGGTTTAGGCCCTTTAGGAAGCCAATATGGCGCTGGCTCTTCTGTTTTCCCGCCAAAACTGTGTGACGTCAGTGACACCAGATTGGTCGCCGACAGCGACGTGGCACAGGGAGCCAATGAAAACCTCCCGTGGCGAATATGACGTCACGAAGGAAGGGGGGTCCGGTCATCGCGCCGCGCTGGCGCCATCAGTCTAAGACAGCACGTCAAGGAGGTCGGACGTGCGCTGGGGGGTCCTGTCAGTTGGACAGTTTAACCCGACTCCGGAGGATTTACGCATCACCCGTGGTCTGCCAACACCTGTGGGGTCATCCTTCGTTCATGTGTTGAACCGAAGAAGGAATTGACGGGATATTGAGCAACAAGTGCTCCAGGAACAGGTGTTGTGCAAGAATGGAGTCTAGGCAGCGACGTATGTGACGGCTGATAGCTCCACAGTGATGACGTAGTTGCTGAACCAATCCTCCGTGAGGGAATCAGTCCGACACGACACGTCAAGGTGGTTGGACGTGCGAAGATTGGTCCTGTCAGTTTGACAGTTGTTTCCCGCTCCCGTGGATTTTACGCGTCACCCGAAGTCTGCCAGTACTCTGTGAGGTCTTCCTTCGTTCATGTGCTGGACCAGAGAGGGAATCGACGGGATATTGAGCAACAAGTGCTCCAGGACAGGTACTGTGCAAGAAGAAGTGAAGTCTATGCAGTGGAAGAAGGAAACTATTCGGGAATCCGAACGACTGCAGCCGAGACGTAGGCAGGCAGCCGTAGCTGGGAGGAGAAGTCGACGGCCGGGAGACCGACTCCAACCCTACAAGAAGTCGAGGAGGAGCACGGACCTGCAGGGAAAAGGCACGGAGACGACACGCTTATGGTGGGACGTTGATTGAGTTCCTGGAGGACACGGCAGTGTGTGTGTGGGGGCGTTCCCTACACGAGGCAGGAGCCAGGACCAGGAGCTACAACTCAACTCTCATCGGAGGATAGGTGGAAGTAGGTGATTCTAGTTTCCCTCCCAATTCCCCTTTAGTCAGCTATATTATCTAGCCTGAGTATTTTGTATGTCGTGAGCAAGGCTCACCTATGTCACAGTAAGGCACCAGTGTGCAGAGTGATACTATAAAGAGTACTCACGATATTTACGATTATTATTGGTGTATGCAGGCACCCGGAGTAATTGATGAATTTACTGTGTTGAGAATGTCTTTCATGAGACTTTAATGTGATCATATAGTGAGAGAAAATATATATATAATTATGCCAGTATTTGAGAGTTAGGCTATGTGCCCAGTAACTATGTTATTATCATTATATATGTCTATGCTCATGTATTGAATAATCATTCATGTGTGCAGTGATTAATTGTGTTATCGCCCACGGAAGGAATTACTGAGAACTCCAGTGATATATACTTCATAAGTTATCATTAAACGAAGGGCAGTGTGTAATACCATGACAGTGAATTATTGTCACATTTAATATAGAAATGTTTGATTGAGCCCAAGATCAGTGTAGCGAAGTATTTACGTGCTATTGTCGCAAATATTGTGTGTTCGAACTTTTAGTGATCTTTGAGAACTTAAAGAAATTGGCGCGTCACGCCAAGCAAACAGATAAAGTAACATTCGCGCGGGGGGGTAGTCGCCCAGCTGATTTTGACATTGACGAGAGGGGGAGTGTTGCCAGCTTAGTGAGTTCATATTTTATGTGGGAACGAACGACTCCCGCCTGAAACAGCTGTTTGCTTTTTGATATAATCTTGTGATGTCTTTGAATGAGTTTTAAGTAAAATACATTGGTGTTTATATCATCCCCCTCCATATTTCTTGTGGCTATATAATACCTGAAAGCAGAGAGTGATAGAAGTAAATACCTGCTGTTGGAAATTTCCAACACCAAATACAACACTGTTGTATTCTCATTAATTATTACTAATTCTACTAATCATTGTAGTAAGTAAAATTAACACAACGTAGAATTCACATGTACTAATAATTACATCTGTACAATAGGCTAGAATTCTTACGTCACCCGACGCCAGTATTGCGTCAGATTTCATTGTAATAAATACATTTATATCCAATGTGCCTGAGAATTGAATTCGATTCTCTATAACAAACGGTGTTCTGTGTGATAATTAATTACAGATAAATTGACCTCCAACTAAAGCCGAATAGAGCGTTAAAGTCATAACAGTTATCTAGTAATAAAAATTAACGTCACACGTGAATGCCCTGGAGAGACATTAATTCTTCTCCATTATCTGTTTACTCTCACTGAACTGGCAAATAATAATATTTAACTCTTCCAAATGATAAACCCGTCCTAACTCGAGCATTTCAAGCACAACCGCGAGAAATGCTAATATCCATAATAATAACTTGGTTAATGAAAGCGAGACGCGGAGCGGGGAGGGAGAGGACGCCAGTACACGTGTTGAGACGCTCCCGAGCGGACCTGTTCACGTGGTGCTCACGAGGAGACGCCATTACCCAGCCATCAGGGTAAACGCTATCCATTCTCCCGAAGAAAGTCGCCACTGTGAGGCGTGAAGAGCCTTGCAGACAATATCTTCACCTGGTGTCAGTGTCATACAAGGAACCGATTTAATCTGGTTCTTTGTGACTCCACGTGACCCGCCAGTGAAGCGCGTCATTATCCAGGATAGCCTAAGCCAGAGCCTGGGACGCGAATTTCGGCAAACTTAAACTTACACAGTGCCCATATTAGCTAAGTATCTTATCCTTATTCGATGCATCTGATAGGGTGTAGAATTATAGCTGGGTAGTTTGTCGTGACGACGCATAACAACAACAAATCACAGGTCATTATCCTTCACCCATTATTAATATTAATTTATTGAACATAGAAATCCAGTAGTTTAATTAGTTGCTACTGTAAACATTTATTTTGCAGCATGTGAGAAGAATTCTCCTAGCTGCCCACTCCCATGTTATCCAGTTCCTAAGGGTTCCATGCCGAGCCCAGGGGAATTAGAGGAAGCGTCGTGACTCACTTTAAGGAATCGTCATTAAGCTAAGATTCCTTTGTATTCCTCTAATTTATTATTTGTAATTCTTTATATGCAGAACTCTGTTTACTGGATTGACATGTGTTTATTATGATTATTATTATTATATTCATAATCTATGTTCCCATTAATGATAATGACAATGATTTCACAATTATTCATAGGATTAGATTATTATATCTTGGATTAGTGAACGAACCACACTAGTTCCTGGACGTACTGAGTTCCAGTAATAACCCCCCAATGTAGGTGTTTGAGGTTTGATTCATTTAATTATACAACCCATTAATTATTTCTATGATCATATTCTTTAGTATTTTATCCATAGTTACTGGTTCATCTAGGAATTATCAAATGATCATAATTTCTCAGTTTCCCTCTTTACTATAAAAGCGGGTGGTCCTTCGTAATTTAATTTACTACATTAATATTTAAATAATTAGATTCAAGCCCCAAATGTCCCATATTATGGTCCTTATCGAACCGGATAGTCATTAAATTTATAATTAAAATATTAATCATTAATAACTAATCCTTGTGTGACATAAGCTAGACTAACTATTTAATTAATTGTGTCAACTAACAGTGTAACACATCAGTTAGTCTAGATCACACTAACATATTGCTACTTTCACCTCATGTATAAGGTAGCTTTAGTGGGTCATAGCCAATTACCCACAACACTTAGACCTATACCTCACACAGAGGTGAGAATTTTTAGGTCACCAGGAGCAACAGCTCATAACTTTTATAATAACCCCACACTAACACCTGCGTTAGAGTGGCCTCACCATCTAACCATTATATACTTAGGTGGTAATGACATCCATCCCACTCGTCATCCAGCTGAGGTAATCAAACACCTCAAAGCCATAATTTCTTCTTTCAAGCTCATCAGTAAATCGGTAGTATTCACATTAGTGGAACCTCGCCAACCAAGTCAAGATAATCGTTGGGGAGTAACCCCAGAATACTACCAGAGAGCTGCTAAGTACATAAATTTCAGGCTGAAAAAACGAGTGAGATTGGATGCCACATATGTCCAATTTACAGCCAGACCTTATAGACAGAACCTGACCAGAGATGGTGTACACTTGTCAGGTGAGTCTAGGTTGCATGTGGTTGACAAGTTAATTAATACCATCAACCATCACAAACGGCTGTGGCTAGCAAGCCAAACTTAACTGTACATAATTGTTACACCTGTGTGTGCAAGTGCACTCTTATAAAACAAAAAAAACAAAAATACAGCACAACTATATTCACCTTACTGCACCACAATAATCTTTACCAATGTTATTAGGTAGAATTTAGGCTGAGATTGTGCTGAATTTGGTACAAGCCCAGACTAAATAACTTTATAGTTCTTAGTTAGGAATTATCACGACTAGTCCTAAGCTAGTCAGTAGTGTATGTATTATACTATTTGTGCTGACCCTAAACAGGGTGGGATTAAATTTTGAGATAACTCTGATTGGAGTGTCTCCATAATATTTCTCTTGTATGCATTATTTGTGTATCTATTTTGTGTATTGCTGGATAATCTCCATTAACTCTGATGGTAATATAGAAGAGCTAACCGGACGAGAACTAATGGTGAAGTTCAGACAGTGCATAAAATATCTAGCTATTTGTTGTTAGGTAGGTAGGTACATTCAACCTCAAGTGAGGTAAAGTATAAATAGCCACCTTAAATTAGGCTACATTTAATGTTACTTGTCCACTAATGAACAAGTACCCAAGCTTCATTAGTAATACATATACTAATCCCATGAAGTTTGGACCTAAGCCCAACATGGCTACTCCTGAGCAATTGAGGAGAACCTACATTGGCCTTAAAGGTCATTTGACCAGATTAATTAACAAGGCTGAGGGCTTAACTAAAGATACTCCCATTGACTCTTATCACTTAGAGACATCAGTTAGAGTGGCTGATCTGAAATTTGATCAAGTCAAATCTACAGGTCAATCTTACCTTGATCTGCTAAATACTGTAGAAATCGATCCTGATCAAGTAAGTCAAAAATGTAGACGACATCTCCCAGTATGAAGATGAGACTCAAGATATAATTATCAGGCTATCTAAATTAGCAAACCAATCTGGATCCAATACCAGTAACACAGGGTCTCACTTCAATAACCAACTACCAGAGGTTCGTCTACCTACTTTAGACTTACCTACATTTTCAGGATTAGATACAGAAAATTGGGACAATTTTTGGACTTCCTTTGAAGTTCACATCCATAAGAAGCCGTCTCTAGACAAGGTTTCTAAATTTTCATACCTACTTAGTCTTCTCAAAGGAGAGGCCAAAAAGGTCATACATAACCTTACTCTTGATGAGAGTAATTATGAGGAAGCTATAAAACTCCTGAAGTTGAACTATTGCAACAAAGAGTTAAGTATAGCTACCCTCTATTATCAATTGCTAGATCTGAATGCACCAAATAGTAGACCAGAGTCACTTCAAAGCTTCAGACTAAAAGTTGAGTCTCTAGTAAAGGCCTTAGGTACTAAAGTTAATATACCTGCTTCAGAATGGTCCATCAAGTTACTATTACAGAGGAAATTACCTCGAAATGTCTTGACAGAGCTCTGCTCACATTATAATACCGAGTTTCTCACTCTTGACCAAATTTTCGAGGGATTGAGGATCACGGTTAACAGGTTGAAGACTCATGATAAAATTAAACCTGAGTCTAAACCAACTAGTACTGATATTTCAGTCAAACCTAAACAGACTCAGAGTAAGTCTAATAAATATAAATCCAAAACTACTCCATCCACTGGGAAAAGGAGTGGAAATGTAGGTACATATTCGGTGTCTCCTTCAGAGATAACCAATGACTTGTCTACTCAAGAGACTAAGTCTATTAACCAGAGAAGGTGTTTGTTCTGCAATCAGGGACACACCACTTATCAATGCTCTGTTTATCCTACTTATAATGTTAGGGTTAAAAGGTTGCAAGAATTACACAAGTGCACCAAGTGCATGGGCTCTCATGATCCCAAGAAATGTGCAGTGCAGCTACGTTCCTGCAACCGATGTAACCAAGGTGTACACCACTACGCCTTATGTAGAAAATCTTCTACATCAACCATGACCACTGGGGAGAATTCCACGAATTCTACCGCAGTGCAATATTGCAAAGTGCATCAAGAAGTAAATGTACTTGCAGGCGATGAGTCACAATAACGTGACTCATCGTTACGTTACGTTACGATGAGTCACAATAACGTGACTCATCGGTTCTGCAATCAGGGACACACCACTTATCAATGCTCTGTTTATCCTACTTATAATGTTAGGGTTAAAAGGTTGCAAGAATTACACAAGTGCACCAAGTGCATGGGCTCTCATGATCCCAAGAAATGTGCAGTGCAGCTACGTTCCTGCAACCGATGTAACCAAGGTGTACACCACTACGCCTTATGTAGAAAATCTTCTACATCAACCATGACCACTGGGGAGAATTCCACGAATTCTACCGCAGTGCAATATTGCAAAGTGCATCAAGAAGTAAATGTACTTGCAGGCGATGAGTCACAATAACGACAACCGACTTGAGAATGGTCCAGGACGGACCGAAACGTCGTCGTCTCTTCAATTTCTAGTGTGTGGTCTGGTCAACATAAATGTACTTGCTACTGAGTCAGGCAATAATACTACTCTGCCTACAGCTCAACTTAAACTAATAAACCGAAGATCTAGAATTAACACTAGAGGTCTTTTTGACCAGGGTTCACAGAAAACCTTCATTACACAACAGTTGGTAGATGAGTTAAATTTAAAACCTTCCAAAAGTGTGAGGTTAAATATTTCTGGTTTCTTGTCAAATAGTGGACCTCGTGACTACAAGGTAGTTAAAGTATTAGTAAGACTCAGATCTTCTACTAGTTCAATACAAGCGGTAGTAGTGGATAAACTTCCTACAGACCTGCAGGTCACAGGGTTAGCTCGCACTGCGAGACATCTTAAACGAAACCGCATGAGGCTAGCAGATTATAAAATAAATTCTGACTGCCTCACAGATGTTGGAATACTTATAGGCGCGGATCATTATTAAAAGTTTATAACTGGATGCACTAGACAACACGGAATGAATTTGTTGTCGTCCGCAGGAGGCAAATTGCTTACGGGACCGATGCTTTTCAGACAAGGTCCAGCGTCCACAAACCAACAATCCAATAACATAATCGTGGCGTGACTAGGCTTGGAACAGTCACCCCTACGTTTCAGGGAAATATCTGAGGATATTGAGTCTGACCCACCAATACATCGTTTGTGGGATTTAGACACTTTAGGCATTATTCCTGAACAACCAAGTCCTGATGATACGTGGACTTACCAGCAATACCTGGATACAGTTGTCTATTCAAATAAACAATACTGGGTAAGACTCCCATGGAAGTTGGATCATCCACAACTTCCAGTTAATTATTTTATGGCAGCCTCACAATTGCAGTCTCAATTAACATGACTACAGAAGCTGCCAGACAAACTGAACATGTATCATCAACTTATCCAACAACAACTTAACAGTAAATTCATTGAAGTTGTTGATAACGATGACCGAAAAACAGGTCATTATTTACCTCATCACGCTGTGGTGAAAGACTCATTGACAACACCTATTCGTATTGTCTTTAACTGCAGTGCTAAAGTAAAGCCAAGCAGTGTGTCTTTAAATGAATGTCTCCAAACGGGACCTAGCCTAACACAAAGGCTACATGATGTGCTGTTACGATTTCGCACAGGCATTTTTGCCTATACAGATGATATCAGCAAAGCCTTTCTCCGAGTAGATTTGCAGGAGGAAGATCGTAACTACACAAAATTCCTCTGGATTAAGGATCCACTGGATCCTAACAGTGAAGTAATCACCTATCGTTTTGCCTCAGTGTTATTTGGAGCTACGTCCTCACCGTTTCTTTTGCAAGCAACATTAGACACACATTTGAGGAAATCAAACAGCCCCTATAAGGCAGACATTAGCGACAACTTGTATGTCGACAATTTCCAGGGGACAACTAATGATCAAGCTGATCTGGTAGAAATCTACCATGAGGCTAACCGTGAACTATTAGGAGCCAATATGCCACTACAGTCATGGGCCTCAAATAATAAACTGCTTAACCAGGTAATCGAGAAAGAATTTCCAGATTATCAGGTACCCAGTCAATTAAAGGTTCTAGGCGTGGAATGGAACACCAGCACTGACGAGATGAATGTCAAGTCAGTGCAAACTGATAATTCAACCCTTACCATGAGAACACTGCTCTCGTTTGTCAGTCAACCATTTGACCCTTTAGGCCTACTTAGTCCTATATTAATAAGGGGCAAACTCCTAATGCAGGAGTGCTGGCAGAAACATATGGGATGGGATGATCCGTTACCAAGTGACTTACAAGCTAAATGGCAAATACTCTCAACGGATTTTAATCAGTTAGGCGTTTTGAAATTTCCTCGTAATGCTTCAGGACTAAACTTACCCACCAATTTGCACGTTTTCTGCGATGCCTCTGGCAAAGCATATGGCGCAGTAGCCTATTTAGTCAATAGTGCACAATCAATTTTGCTCACATCTAAAGCAAGAGTTGCTCCCATTAAGAAGAGATCTTTACCTCAGATGGAGTTGACTGCATTGCTGGTGGGAGTAAGATTGGCTCATTGCCTGGCAAAGACACTCAATAATATACACTTTGGTGAGATTGTAGTGTGGTCAGACAACGAGGCAGTCTTACAATGGGTAAGAAACAATAACAACAAAACTCCCTACATCAGTAATCGTGTCAGGGAGATTCATGAGTTATCTGCTGGATATAAATTTAGACATGTTCCTACTAAGGACAATCCTGCAGATTATTTATCTCGAGGGTTAACATTAAAACAACTTGTCAAGTCTTCGCTGTGGTTCAATGGACCTTCATTGCTTGTTGGTGGTCAGTGGCCCAAACAAAGGCCACAAGTCATAGTGACCAATATCACCACTCCCATGAAAGAACCAGAACCTCAACGAATATTAGCCATTGATCCTCACCATTATTCTAACTTAAGCAAATTATTACGAGTGACTGCATATGTGTTTGATTTTCTTGCTAAGGTAGGAATTCGACATAAGTTTCCCAATCCTATCCTCTACTGGATCAAACGTGCACAACAAGAGACATATGGAAGCGAATATGAAAATCTTCCAGATAAATTAACTAAGTCTCTAGGTATCTGGTATGATGCCAACACTCATAACATACTAAGATGTGGAGGACGTTTGCTTCATGCAAAAATTGACTTGGACACAAAGAATCCAATTCTTCTACCTCGTCACCACATCATCACTAAACTTCTTGTCTTACATCACCATCAATATGGTACCTTACATGGTGGAGTGTTAGATACTCTCACCGACCTTAGACAAAAGTACTGGCTTCCTCAAGGTCGTCAGACAGTTAAGTCAATTATTAAATCTTGTGTAATCTGTAAGAGATACGACGCTAGAGTATGTCCTTACCCAGGACCTCCACCACTCCCAGAAGAGCGAGTGGTTCATCTTCGTCCTTTCGAAACCACTGGTGTTGATTACACAGGAGCCTTACTTCTCACTGGTAACCCAGATAATATACCCGTGAAAGCGTACATTTGTCTCTTTACGTGTGCTACAACCAGAGGCGTACATTTAGAAGTCACTTCAGACATGAGTGCTGAAGCTTTCATCCAGGCTTTCCGCAGATTTGCTGCCCGCCGATCTTGTCCCAAATTAATGATATCGGACAATGGTTCCAATTTTGTGGCAGGAGAAACTTGTTTGCGAGAAGTCTGGAACCACCCAGAAGTACAGTCGGTCCTACAGAGACGACAATGTCACTGGAAATTCATAGCACCGAGAGTCCCTTGGCAAGGTGGGTTCTATGAGCGAATGGTAGGCACAGTCAAGAAGTGTCTAAGGAAAACTTTACACCGACAAAAGGTCAGTTACTCAGAACTCCAAACTATTGTTGTGGAAATCGAGGCGCGAGTCAATAACCGCCCAATGACCTACCTGTCTGATGATTTCACCCAGAGAGAACCTCTGAGCCCCTCACACTTGATCCATGGAGATCTACTGAGCCCTCTCATCCCTTTAGCCGAAGAGGACCCTGTAGACCTGTCACATGTGACCAGAGGAGACTTGGTGGAAAGCTACCAGCATCTCTCCAGAGTTATTAACAGGTGGAATGAGGTGTGGACTCGAGAGTACCTCACGGCTCTGCGAGAGTACCACTACGGAGCTTCGAGTCCTTACAATAAGGTGCAATTAAAACCAGGGGACCTAGTACTAGTCGACAGTGATGGACCAAGGTCAGAGTGGCCTATAGGCAAAATTGTTGCCATTCATCCAGATCATCAAGGAGTCCTGAGAGTAGTTAAAGTTTTATGCCGAGGCAACACTACTCTAAAAACTTTAGAGAAGCTGGTTCCCCTTGAATTGACTGAGCAAAAATATCAGCCAGATCCAGTTTCCCCAGTAATTTCCGAGGACAATAATCCTGATCCTCCAAGCAACCGCCCCACTAGAGCTGCTGCTCAACAATGTAGGCGGAATTTGCAAGCCTATTACATCTCTGAACAAGAGTAATTCCCTTTACATCCCACTTAGATAACTATGATGATGCTGTGATGTGATATCACGTAACAAACCATTACAAGTCACTATGACCCAAGATATTCCCATCACAGTAGATTCTGTTGTTTAAATTGTGTGATTTAAAATCTTTAATTATTGTGTAGGCTATAAATAACATGTTTCATTTGACATGTAAATAGCAAGACTTGAGTTCTTGTAAGTCCTTGATAAATACGGGACGTTCGTTATGTGTGTACTAACATACTAACATATTAACCTACTAATATACTAATATTAATACCAACTTCGGGATAGGTCAGTACTCCACAGTACACTACGACCCTAGAATCCTCCCCCCGGAGTTATGTTGGAAATTTCCAACACCGAATACAACACTGTTGTATTCTCATTAATTATTACTAATTCTACTAATCATTGTAGTAAGTAAAATTAACACAACGTAGAATTCACATGTACTAATAATTACATCTGTACAATAGGCTAGAATTCTTACGTCACCCGACGCCAGTATTGCGTCAGATTTCATTGTAATAAACACATTTATATCCAATGTGCCTGAGAATTGAATTCGATTCTCTATAACAAACGGTGTTCTGTGTGATAATTAATTACAGATAAATTGACCTCCAACTAAAGCCGAATAGAGCGTTAAAGTCATAACAGTTATCTAGTAATAAAAATTAACGTCACACGTGAATGCCCTGGAGAGACATTAATTCTTCTCCATTATCTGTTTACTCTCACTGAACTGGCAAATAATAATATTTAACTCTTCCAAATGATAAACCCGTCCTAACTCGAGCATTTCAAGCACAACCGCGAGAAATGCTAATATCCATAATAATAACTTGGTTAATGAAAGCGAGACGCGGAGTGGGGAGGGAGAGGACGCCAGTACACGTGTTGAGACGCTCCCGAGCGGAACTGTTCACGTGGTGCTCACGAGGAGACGCCATTACCCAGCCATCAGGGTAAACGCTATCCATTCTCCCGAAGAAAGTCGCCACTGTGAGGCGTGAAGAGCCTTGCAGACAATATCTTCACCTGGTGTCAGTGTCATACAAGGAACCTATTTAATCTGGTTCTTTGTGACTCCACGTGACCGACCAGTGAAGCGCGTCATTATCCAGGATAGGCTAAGCCAGAGCCTGGGACGCGAATTTCGGCAAACTTAAACTTACACAGTGCCCATATTAGCTAAGTATCTTATCCTTATTTGATGCATCTGATAGGGTGTAGAATTATAGCTGGGTAGTTTGTCGTGACGACGCATAACAACAACAAATCACAGGTCATTATCCTTCACCCATTATTAATATTAATTTATTGAACATAGAAATCCAGTAGTTTAATTAGTTGCTACTGTAAACATTTATTTTGCAGCATGTGAGAAGAATTCTCCTAGCTGCCCACTCCCATGTTATCCAGTTCCTAAGGGTTCCATGCCGAGCCCAGGGGAATTAGAGGAAGCGTCGTGACTCACTTTAAGGAATCGTCATTAAGCTAAGATTCCTTTGTATTCCTCTAATTTATTATTTGTAATTCTTTATATGCAGAACTCTGTTTACTGGATTGACATGTGTTTATTATGATTATTATTATTATATTCATAATCTATGTTCCCATTAATGATAATGACAATGATTTCACAATTATTCATAGGATTAGATTATTATATCTTGGATTAGTGAACGAACCACACTAGTTCCTGGACGTACTGAGTTCCAGTAATAACCCCCCAATGTAGGTGTTTGAGGTTTGATTCATTTAATTATACAACCCATTAATTATTTCTATGATCATATTCTTTAGTATTTTATCCATAGTTACTGGTTCATCAAGGAATTATCAAATGATCATAATTTCTCAGTTTCCCTCTTTACTATAAAAGCGGGTGGTCCTTCGTAATTTAATTTACTACATTAATATTTAAATAATTAGATTCAAGCCCCAAATGTCCCACACCTGCCTGATATCAGATCTATTGAGTGTGTCCTTGCCACTGTTACCACAATTCAACAAAACCACTGACGTGTTACTGGACACCGAAAACACCAGTTGGCGACCTTGTGGTTAGTAGTAGAGCCCTATGACGGGGCGGGCATACAACAGTTAAGTGAACAAGTTGTGTTCCCACTCCTTCTCGATCAGAGGCCGGTTGGGATTGACTGGGATACTCTCCTGGCATACAGTGGCGCCGCGAGGATAGAGTGAAGACCCGCAGGGCTACGGTGAGTGACCTTGAGTATACTGTTGCCCACCCGAGTGAACCCCGACATTGGCGACCTTGCCAGGATAACGATCAAGATAAAGGTTGCAGTTGTGGTACTTGGCAGTGGTATTAGATATCAGGTACAGGTTATTACTCATAGCACAAGATGGAGGATGATAAAGTAACAAGGTTCATTGACACTAGAGATGAGCAGGTGCTGGAGGAGTGCACCAAGGCACAGTTACAGGCAATAGCAGACCATTTTGGGATAAAGCTGAGATCTTCCAGAGTGGGAGAGAGAAGACTGGAGATCATGGCACAGCTCAGAGCACGAGACGAAGCTTTGGGGGAGGAACGGCCACAAACACCTGCCAGTGTGGGAGAACACCTGAGCATTGGTGGGAGCAGCAGGGGATCCAGCGGCAGCAGGCACAGCGTTAAGCTGGAGATAATAAAGATGCAGCTGGAAGCACAGCAGCGCAAAGAAAAGCGAGAAGCAGAGGCACGGCAGCGCAAGGAAGAGCGAGAGGCACAGCAGCGCAAAGACGAGCTAGAGTTTAGGCTGAGACAGCAGGAGATAGAAACTAACAAGCAGGTGGAGCTGAAACGAGCTGAGCTAGGGCTAGGTGCACCTGCTACGCCGCAACAGGAAGGCCGCCGAGCAAGGGAGCGAGATCTGCCGGTCTTTATACCAAATGAAGCTGAAGGTTTCTTCGACCACTTCGAGAAGATCGCTACCTTGAAGAAGTGGCCGAGGGCGGAGTGGGCGGAGCTGGTTCAGAGTAGGCTCACCGGTGAAGCTCGTGAAGCCTACAACATGCTCGACCTCGGAGAGTGCACCGACTACGATGCTGTAAAGAGAGCTGTGCTCCATTCTTTCAAGCTCACGCCGGAATGTTACAGGAAGAGATTCAGGGAATGTACCCGTTCGCCAGGAAAATCTTATGCGGAGACGGCGAGGGACATGGAGAGAAAGTTCCTTAAGTGGCTGGAGTCTGAAGAAGCGAGGTCGGCTGAAGAGGTCAAGAGGCTAATGGTCATGGAGAAGTTTATGTCCGTGCTCTCTCCTGAGATCAGGGTGAGAGTAAAGGAGGCGGACATAAAGGACCTGAGGGCCGCAGCCGACAGAGCCGACATGCTGGAAAAAGCTCTGCGACCGCACCGAGAGGGACGGCACCGACCGCCCATACACTCCAGATATGGCAGAAGATATAGGAGGACGGACGGATGGAGGACAGGAGCGAGTTCTCCTGAGTCCCACCTCTCAAGTGGAGACAGGAGAGGTTCAAAGAGTGCTGTAGAGCCGGTAGAGAAGTCCCAAGCTGAGAGCTCAAGAGTTGTTGCCGAAACCGAGGAGTCGATGAATGGCGCGAGGAAGATACACCGAAGAAGGGTCCGCTGCTACAACTGCGGAATATTCGGACATGTCGCGCGGGAATGCAGACACCCTGAGCAGCGGGGAAACGTTGCTTTCATGAGGGTCGAGGACCCGATGGCCGAGTGGGTGCGGGATGAACCCGTACTGAGTGGGGAGAAGAGAGTTCACCCATTCGTGTGTCAGGGAACCGTAAGGATGGGGGACGCAGACCCCATCCCGGTGAAGATATTAAGAGACACTGGGGCAGATTTTACCCTGGTGAGTGAAACCCTGTTCCCTGAGGGTTACGAGAGTACCAGTGTGGGGATGGCAAGTGTGACCACTGTGGGAGGCCCAGTGAGGATGCCCCTACACCAGGTGACTCTGAATTCTGATAATGGCTGCCAGACCCTTGTGGTGGGGGTCTGTGCATCGATGCCCAAGATGGAGGCACAAGTCATCTTGGGAAATGACGCATGTGGAGGATATGTCCTCCCGAATCTCGCGAAAGGCGAGGAGTGCATAGAGCACTATGAGGAGACAGGTGGAGTGTTAGACGCCTGTGGGGACGAGAAAGGAATCGCCAGGGCGGCGTTCCCGGTTTATGCTGTGATGCCGAGGCAGTGCGAAGGACACGGAGGGTGTGGATCTGATAGGGCTGACGAGGAGGCGTCCGACAGTCTGGAAATCGATCACCTCTTCATGGGACCCGGAGAACGAGTGGAGGGCGAAGGCAGCCCGGATGGTGAGATGCAGGTGACCCTCACCAGTTCTCTAGAGGTGGACCGCACTCGTCTCGAAGAGCTGCAGCAGATAGAATTCCCCGAATTGATTCATGAGGCCAGTGGAGGACGTGTTGGTCCTGAGAGGGCCACTCATTGTTACGTACAGGACGGCATGCTGATGAGAGTGTTCTGCACAGAGCAGGGAACTGAGTGTGATGAAGCAGTATGTCCTGCGTTGTTTGCCATGCATAGCACAGTGGTGGAATCGTTAGGTTTCTCATCTTTCCAGCTGGTGTATGGACAGGGGGTGCAAGGTCCTCTGTCCATGCTGAAGGAACAATGGACATCAGGAGTGACCGTGGGAACGGTCAACGGATATGTAAGGAGCGTTTCGCATTGGCGGCAGGAATACTGGTTGGAAATTAAACTCATCCGATGGGAAGACAACGTAGTAGCAGATGCCCTATCCTGTATGCACTAACCAGACATGACTCTTATTTTAAGGGGAGGGGTATGTGACGGTGTTCCCCCCCCCCCTTATATTTCTCCCACGCCTGCAGTAAGTGTCATGTCCACTTTACCCGAGCGTTCTCTACGTCGCAGGCATCAGTTTGGTATATGTGGGGGAATGTAGTGTTCTCGAAGTGCCGAGAAATTTATAAAACAAGAGTATTTTGGGCTGTGGTTTAGGCCCTTTAGGAAGCCAATATGGCGCTGGCTTTTCTGTTTTCCCACCAAAACTGTGTGACGTCAGTGACACCAGATTGGTCGCCGACAGCGACGTGGCACAGGGAGCCAATGAAAACCTCCCGTGGCGAATATGACGTCACGAAGGAAGGGGGGTCCGGTCACCGCGCCGGCGCCATCAGTCTAAGACAGCACGTCAAGGAGGTCGGACGTGCGCTGGGGGGTCCTGTCAGTTGGACAGTTTACCCCGACTCCGGAGGATTTACGCATCACCCGTGGTCTGCCAACACCTGTGGGGTCATCCTTCATTCATGTGTTGAACCGAAGAAGGAATTGACGGGATATTGAGCAACAAGTGCTCCAGGAACAGGTGTTGTGCAAGAGTGGATTCTAGGCAGCGACGTATGCAACGGCTGATAGCTGCACAGTGATGACGTAGTTGCTGAACTAATCCTCCGTGAGGGAATCAGTCTGACACGACACGTCAAGGTGGTTGGACGTGCGAAGATTGGTCCTGTCAGTTTGACAGTTGTTTCCCGCTCCCGTGGATTTTACGCGTCACACAAGTCTGCCAGTACTCTGTGAGGTCTTCCTTCGTTCATGTGCTGGACCAGAGAGGGAATCGCCGGGATATTGAGCAACAAGTGCTCCAGGACAGGTACTGTGCAAGAAGAAGTGAAGTCTATGCAGTGACGTATGCGACGTCTGAGGCAGTTCACCCGTTTGTGACGGCGTAGTGGCTGAACCGAGCCACTGGGAAGCAGTGGAAGAAGGAAACTATTCGGGAATCCGAACGACTGCAGCCGAGATATAGGCAGGCAGCCGTAGCTGGGAGGAGAAGTCGATGGCCCGGAGACCAACTCCAACCCTACAAGAAGTCGAGGAGGAGCACGGACCTGCAGGGAAAAGGCACGGAGACGACGCGCTTATGGTGGGACGTTGATTGAGTTCCTGGAGGACACGACAGTGTGTGTGTGGGGGCGTTCCCTACACGAGGCAGGAGCCAGGACCAGGAGCTACAACTCAACTCTCATCGGAGGATAGGTGGAAGTAGGTGATTCTAGTTTCCCTCAAAATTCCCCTTTAGTCAGCTATATTATCTAGCCTGAGTATTTTGTATGTCATGAGCAAGGCTCACCTATGTCACAGTTGTGGGGAAATTCCAGGCACCTAATCTCTCTTTTTCAAATTGACTTAATAAAATAAAGTTATGTCTTATTTATTTTCTTTAGTAAGTAAGAATTAATTAAGTGGACTGTATGTACTGGTAAATTGCCTGAAATCTTCTTACACACTATTGGGAGGGACAATTGGTAGCCTAAACCACTTTGTTATGGCTCCTTAAACTACCAATTGTTTACCTTTAAATCTGTTATTTCAGTTATTTCATTATACAGTGTACCACATATGGTGGTCTAAACTACTTCATAATAAGTAATTATGACTACTACTACTAATATAATGTCTTAGCTGTGCCAGTAGAATGGGCCTAGTAAGGCGTGTAGGTGTAGCCTCAGAATGGGTGTGGCCCTGCCTCTTTGTGCCACGTAATGGCGGCTGGTGGGAAGGACAAGGCTTGGCAAACAAGTAGTTAATTATGTGTATGAACCAACTGTCTGCACAGATTCTTGCTGCTCCTCTCACAATTTACCTGTATGGGATGCAAGGAATTAATCAAAGTTCCCTAAACATATCAATTACAGGTATGACATGAACTGTGAGGGTTGTAATGGGGTACACGTACGGTGTTTTTGGGTTTCTCCCACGACCTAACCATCTACCCATTAAAATATTAAACAGTGCACTTGAATAATAAACAATTCTTGGTAGACGGATACAGTCATTGTTGTGATGTTGTTAGGCTGTGTTGCTGGTGTTGACACGTAAATGGGGTGTCTAGTTGTTTACACCAGTTAACCAAGACAGCGTGGTAGGCTGATCCCTGGTTGTTGTTGTTGTTGTGTATATGGACGCCTTCCTCCCGGGCCAACCCCTTATGCTCTGGTTCCTCACTCAAAGTAATTTTACATTAACAAGGGAACCTAGCTACAATACTGTGTAAATAATTATATTCAGTCTTATTGAATACTTTTTTGTTAACTTTAGAGACTAAACTAGTCTATTAACAATGTTTCATAATGTAAATATACAATGACTTCCATGACGTCACGGAGTCGATGACGTCACGGAGTCTCCCATTTTCCATCCTGAAGGGAGTACAGACTAGGGGAGACTGTGTTATTTGTGTGTGTGTGGTTGTGTGTGTGTCGGTTTCCCGACATAATTCCCGGGGGGCAGAACACGGGTCGAAGTCCCGTTAAGGACTGCGATCACTTTATTCTTCTCCCTCAGAATTATAGTGCTGCTTTAATTTGAGTTTACATTGTTGTGCAGCAGTCCGTTGGGGACGTATGTCCCGTACTGGCGTATCGGGTGCTGGAAGTCATTGTACGTCTTCTTTCCTGGCCAGTTCTAAAGGTACTAATTTCTCTAAAGTTTTGAGAGTAGTGTTGCCTTTGCATTTTACTTTCACTATTCTCAAGATGCCCTGGGTGTCTGGATGAACAGAGACTATTTCTCCTATAGGCCACTCCGAGCGTGGTCCGTCACTATCCACCAGAACTATGTCACCAGGGTTCAAGTTAATTCTGTTATAGGGATTGTTTGCCCCGTAATGATACTCCCTCAGAGCTGTTAGGTATTCACGAGTCCATACGTCATTCCACCGACTTATCACCCTTGAAAGATGTTTGAAACGTTGAACCAAATCACTCTCTTTGACATATGAAGGATCCTCTGGTTCCTCATCCGTAAGGGACACAAGTGTTTTGAGAGGTCTCCCATACATCAAATGAGCTGGACTTAATGGTTCACGCTGCAAAACATCAACAGAGAGGTAGGTAAGTGGTCGGTTGTTAACTCGTGCTTCTATTTCTATGATTACTGTTTGAAGCTCCTGAAGGTCAATCTTTTGGCGGTGTAGGGTTTTCCGTAAAGACCGTTTCACCGTACCAACCATCCGTTCATAGAAGCCTCCATGCCATGGTGCTCTGGGAGGTATGAATTTCCAATAGCACTGCCGTTGAGTTAGGGCTGTGCGTACCTTTGGGTGTGTCCAGATTTTCCTCAGGCATGCTTCTCCTGCCACCAAGTTGGACCCATTGTCTGAAATCATTAACTTGGGACAAGATCTACGTGAAGCAAACCTGCGGAAAGCCTGTAAGAATGCTTCAGCACTCATATCGGGAGTCACTTCTAGATGGACTGCACTTGTTGTGGCACAAGTAAAAAGACAGATATAGGCCTTTACTGGTTTCTTGTCTTTAGTGCCTGTCAGTGTCAGTGCTCCTGTGAAATCTACTCCTGTTGTCTCAAAAGGATGAATATGTACGACTCGTTCCTTCGGAAGTGGAGGAGGGCCAGGATATGGACACACTCTGGCATCGTATCTCCGGCATACAACACAGGATTTGATTATGGATTTTACTGTCTGTCTACCTTGGGGTAGCCAGTACTGTTGTCTTAATTCTGTGAGAGTATCTAATACCCCACCATGCAGAGTGCAGTATTTCTGTATATGTAACACAATTAGTTTTCTTACTATGTGGTGACGAGGGAGCAATATTGGATTTTTTGCTTCCAGATCTATGTCAGCATGTTGTAAGCGTCCTCCGCATCTTATCAAGTTATAATTGTCAGTGTCTAACCAGAGACCCAGATCATGTTGTAGCTTCTTAGGAACATTGTCAATTTCTGTCCCGAATGTGTCAGTCTGAGCTCTTTTAACCCAGTACCTTAAGGCACTAGGGAATTTATGCTTGATTCCTATTTTCTTTAGAAAATCAAACACTACTTGGGTGACACCTACAAGTTTGTTCAGTTCAGAGTACCGAGCAGGATCAATTACCAAAGTCCGAGGTAGTTCCGGGTTCTCAGTGGGAACAGTGACATTGGTCACAATGACTTGTGGCTTTTGTTCAGGCCACTGGTCGCTGATTAGCCACTGAGGTCCATTGAACCACATCTCTTCCTTTGTTAATTGCCGTAAAGTCAGGCCTCGGGAGAGATAGTCAGCTGGATTCTCTTTAGTAGGTACATATCTTAGTTTATACCCTGCTGACAACTCTCATATTTCCTTAACGCGGTTACTCACGTAAGGATTCTTACTGTTATTGTTTTTAACCCACTGTAGCACTGCCTCATTATCTGACCATACTACTGTTTCTTTAAAGTGGATGTGGCTTAAGGCCTTGATCAGATAATGAGCCAATCTTACACCTAGCAGTAAGGCTGTTAATTCCAGTTGTGGCAGTGATCTTTTCTTTAAAGGTGCCACTCTGGCCTTTGATGTGAGCAAATTGGCTTGCCCATTTGAGACCAGGTAAGCTACTGTACCATAAGCCTTTCCTGAGGCATCACAAAATACATGCAGCTTAATTGGTTCCTTTTCATTTACTGTTGTGTTCCTAGGGAACTTGACAGACTCTTGGATACTTAAATCTTTCACTAACCCTTGCCATTTTTCCTGTAGGGCAGGTGTTAGAAGGTCATCCCAGCCTATCTTTTGTTGCCAACATTCCTGTATTATCATCTTCCTATTAATTAGTATTGGACTTAATAAGCCTAATGGGTCGAAGGGTTTGCTGACTTGTGATAGCAATTTTCTCATTGTTAAGTTAGTGGTATCTGTCTCCACTGACTTGATTGTCAACTGATCGGTTGTCGTGTTCCATTGGACACCTAGAACCTGTCATCTCGGGTACTTGGTAGTCGGGAAATTCAGTTGTGATCAGTTGTTTTAATTTGTCATTGTTAGAGACCCAAGACTGGAGAGGCATATTGGCTCCCATTAATTCTCGATTGGCCTCATGGTATATGTCCAACAGCTTACTTTCACTGTTGGCTGTTCCTTGAAAGTTATCCACATACAGGTTTTCGCTAATTTCTGTCTTGTTCGGGCTATTGGACTTCTTCAAGTGCGTATCCAAGGTAGCTTGAAGCAGAAATGGTGAGCTTGTGGCTCCGAACAAAACAGACGCAAACCGATAAGTGATTATTTCACTGTTTGGATCATTAGGATCCTTAATCCATAGGAACTTTGTGTAGTTCCGGTCTTCTTCTTGAAGATCTACCCTAAGGAATGCCTTGCTAATGTCGGCCGTATATGCATAAGTCCCTATACGAAACTTTAACAGCACGTCATAAAGCCTTTGTGTTAGGCTTGGGCCTGTTTGAAGGCAATCATTTAACGAAACACTATTCTGCCCCATCTTAGCACTGCAATTAAATACTATCCGTAGTGGGGTAGTCGCAGAATCCTTCTGAACATGGTGGTGTGGCAGATAATGTCCTTCCTTTGGGTTATCATTTGTTACAACTTCGATAAATTTGTCATCGAGCTGCTTCTGTATTATTTCATGGTACAACTTCAAGTTCTCAGGTTGTCTTTGTAAACGTAACACCTGTGATCTTAATTGATTTTGTGCCATGAAGTAGTTGATGGGTAGCTGAGGGTGATTCAGCTTCCATGGTAACCTGACCCAGTACTGATTATCTTTGTAGATAACTGAGTCTAGGTATTGTTTATAAGTCCAGTCATCATCTGGACTAGGTTGTTCAGGGACAATGCCGAGAGTTGCCAGGTCCCATAACTTATATACTGGGGGATCAAGCTCATCCTCGGAAATGTCTCTGAGTTGCAGTGGAGACTGTTCTCCTAGTCATGCAACCATTACTGTGTTGGCATGTTGGTGATCCACAGGTGCGTGTTGTTTTAGCCGTAATACTGGGCCTGTTAGTAAATAGCCACCTGCAGATGGTAACACGTTCATACCGTGGTAATCTTCCTTTCCTATGATAAACTTATGGTAGACATCTGATCCCATAAGGATTCCAATATCAGAAAGGTTGTCCGATGTAATGTTATCAGCCAAAGGAATTCCCTTTTCTTCCAGGAATTTGGCTGTTGTTCCTAGACCTTCTATATACAGGTCTGTTGGAAATCTATCTACTACTAGTGCTGGTACTTTTCGTACATAACCTCCTAGTCGTACTGTGGGTCGTACTACCCTGTAAGTTCGGGCTCCTGAGTTAGTCAGGAATCCTGCTATGTTTATCCGTGTCTCCTCTACAGGTGTGAGTTTCAGTTTATCTACCAACTCCTTGGATATAAAGGGCAGTTGGGACCCTTGATCAAATAATCCACGTACGGTGGCTTTATTCTTTCCATTTCTAATGATCAATCGTGCAGTAGGTAGAGCTGATTTATGGTTAGACCTGGTTGTGAAGACACTTATGTCAGGTAACACAGTACAAAGCTTTACTGATGCTGTAGCTCCTTCCTCCTCCTGTGGTTTGGGAGACTTTATACTTGTGTCCCCACAAAGTGCAGTATGGTGTTGACCCTTATGGCACTTAGTGCAGATGCGCATTGCTGTTGTGCAATTGTCGGGATGATGTTCCCTTATACACTTGCTACATCTACGTAACTCCTTGAGTCGTTTTATGCGTGTTGCACGATCAGGGTAGCGTCTGCAATTGTACATGGAATGTGATTGCTCACAAAACACACATGGTCTCCAGACATTAACAGTATCTTGAGGAGTCACCGTTTTGGGTGACGCGTTAACTGTAGGTTTGGAGGGACCAACTGCATATGTTCCTACACTGCCCTGATTCCACTTTGTGGAGGGGGAAGATGTTTTAGCTTTGTTTGGAGCACTGTTTGTACTCTGTTGTTTACTATTAGTAGCAGACGTAGGTTTAGATGTCGTTTTTTCTTCTGGATTAACTCTTTCTCGTTCTATGATGGTTTGTAAACCCTTTGTAATCTCCTTTACAGTCAAGGATGACTTACCTACTAATACAAACAACTTATCCAGTATGTCCCTGGGTAATTTCCGTGTCATATGGACTTGTATTATCCAGTCTGACTCATCCAAGTTCACTTTATTTTTAAGTGCCTTGAGCATGGACTCAAGCTCCAATCTGAAGGCTTGGAGTGAGACTGCAGTATTATCTGGAGGTTTAATGTCTAACAGTCTCTGTGTTAGAATTCTGATAGTCCTTTCAGGTTTAGCGTAATTATCTTTCAGGAGTTGTACTGCATTGTCATAATCATCATCTGTGTGATTTAGATTACAGACTACCTGATACGCTTCATCCTTCAAGACACTCTGTAAGTATGTAAACTTTGTTGTTTTTGGCACATTAGCATTAGAATCCATAGAATCGACAAATTTGCTCCAGAAACCGTCCCAACTCTCGTCTTCTGTTCCAGAAAAAGTTGGTAAACTAAGTGATGGCAATTTGACTTCTGGTGCTGTCTGGTTCTGGGAAGTTGTGGTTGCAATATTTATATTGGCTTTATGGGCATGTATGATATCATCAAAGTATTGCAACTGTGTAAACATTGTATCTTCATAATCGGAATGTTCTTGTATAACATCTTGTAATGTTTCTCCACCAACACTGGTATTCTGTAGTAAAACTTGATATTCTTTCATTTGTTGCAACACACGGTCATATTTGTTCCGTGCAAGCCTAAGATAATTTTCCAATGCTACATAGTTAACTGGAGTTTGTTTACTCATGTTTTCACATGTGCTAATCTGCCGTGATAAATGATCCCTCAATCCTGTGAGGGTTATTTGGACATTTGTGACAGTAGACATCTTGGAAGTACTTGTTAGTCGTATAGACTAGTGTCAGGACTATTTATGGCACTTGTATTAGTAAAGCCACTAGTTTCCGAACTAGAGCTGGTTATCATTTATTTAAATATACACTATAATCATACACACTATAATTTGAGTGGTAGACCTGTATCAATGCTGGTATCCGCAAGTTAGCCCATCATTATCACTCTTGGTTGGTACAGAGACACAGGTTAACACTCAAAGGTGAGATGATTATAGTTAAATTGTACTAATGTTATATTGATATCATATTGACAACACAACTCGGGTTGTCTTAAATACTGCATAAAAATATGTACTTGCTAGGTTGTAATATGTGTTCAACTCTAGACAAGTGTAAAATTCTTACCCTTACACCAGGTTAGCACAATAAATTAGACTAGGTTGCTGTACAACACCAGCCTAAAATGTTCTACCCTTTTGCAAGAATTAGTAGTAAATGATGTGGCATGCAGTAAATGTTACAGTAATGGCAATAATAATGCAATAATTACAAAAAAACATTTATAAGTAACTTATAAGTAAAGTAGCCTCTTATCAACCTCTTGTAATGAAATTAAAAAAAAAACACAATTGTTCCTTTGGTACTGTCAGAACAATAATAGTGCTTGTTGTAAGTTCTGTTTGCTATGAGATTGAAAAGTTAGGCTAGAAAAAATGCAAAAAATATAGCAGTGTCTTCCTGCTATAATGTGTGTAGGTAATATTGCACTATCACTATATGTATGTATAATATCTAGTTCAAAGAACTAAATAATCCGGATCCGTAGGACCAAATAATGTGGGGAAATTCCAGGCAGCTAATCTCTCTTTTTCAAATTGACTTAATAAAATAAAGTTATGTCTTATTTATTTTCTTTAGTAAGTAAGAATTAATTAAGTGGACTGTATGTACTGGTAAACTGCCTGAAATCTTCTTACACACTATTGGGAGGGACAATTGGTAGCCTAAACCACTTTGTTATGGCTCCTTCTTAAACTACCAATTGTTTACCTTTAAATCTGTTATTTCAGTTATTTCATTATACAGTGTACCACATATGGTGGTCTAAACTACTTCATAATAAGTAATTATGACTACTACTACTAATATAATGTCTTAGCTGTGCCAGTAGAATGGGCCTAGTAAGGCGTGTAGGTGTAGCCTCAGAATGGGTGTGGCCCTGCCTCTTTGTGCCACGTAATGGTGGCTGGTGGGAAGGACAAGGCTTGGCAAACAAGTAGTTAATTATGTGTATGAACCAACTGTCTGCACAGATTCTTGCTGCTCCTCTCACAATTTACCTGTATGGGATGCAAGGAATTAATCAAAGTTCCCTAAACATATCAATTACAGGTATGACATGAACTGTGAGGGTTGTAATGGGGTACATGTACGGTGTTTTTGGGTTTCTCCCACGACCTAACCATCTACCCATTAAAATATTAAACAGTGCACTTGAATAATAAACAATACTTGGTAGACGGATACAGTCGTTGTTGTGATGTTGTTAGGCTGTGTTGCTGGTGTTGACACGTAAATGGGGTGTCTAGTTGTTTACACCAGTTAACCAAGACAGCGTGGTAGGCTGATCCCTGGTTGTTGTTGTTGTGTATATGGACGCCTTCCTCCCGGGCCAACCCCTTATGCTCTGGTTCCTCACTCAAAGTAATTTTACATTAACAAGGGAACCTAGCTACAATACTGTGTAAATAATTATATTCAGTCTTATTGAATACTTTTTTGTTAACTTTAGAGACTAAACTAGTCTATTAACAATGTTTCATAATGTAAATATACAATGACTTCCATGACGTCACGGAGTCGATGACGTCACGGAGTCTCCCATTTTCCATCCTGAAGGGAGTACAGACTAGGGGAGACTGTGTTATTTGTGTGTGTGTGGTTGTGTGTGTGTCGGTTTCCTGACAACAGTAAGGCACCAGTGTGTAGAGTGGTACTATAAAGAGTACTCACGATATTTACGATTATTATTGGTGTATGCAGGCACCAGGAGTAATTGATGAATTTACTGTGTTGAGAATGTCTTTCATGAGACTTTAATGTGATCATATAGTGAGAGAAAATATATATATAATTATGCCAGTATTTGAGAGTTAGGCTAAGTGCCCAGTAACTATGTTATTATCATTATATATGTCTATGCTCGTGTATTGAATAATCATTCATGTGTGCAGTGATTAATTGTGTTATCGCCCACGGAAGGAATTACTGAGAACTCCAGTGATATATACTTCATAAGTTATCATTAAACGAAGGGCAGTGTGTAATACCATGACAGTGAATTATTGTCACATTTAATATAGAAATGTTTGATTAAGCCCAAGATCAGTGTAGCAAAATATTTACGTGCTATTGTCGCAAATATTGTGTGTTCGAACTTCTAGTGATCTTTGAGAACTTAAAGAAATTGGCGCGTCACGCCAAGCAAACAGATAAAGTAACATTCGCGCGGGGGGGGTAGTCGCCCAGCTGATTTTGACATTGACAAGAGGGGGAGTGTTGCCAGCTTAGTGAGTTCATATTTTATGTGGGAACGAACGACTCCCGCCTGAAACAGCTGTTTGCTTTTTGATATAGTCTTGTGATGTCTTTGAATGAGTTTTAAGTAAAATACAAAATACATTGGTGTTTATATCATCCCCCTCCATATTTCTTGTGGCTATATAATACCTGAAAGCAGAGAGTGATAGAAGTAAATACCTGCCTGATATCAGATCTATTGAGTGTGTCCTTGCCACTGTTACCACAATTCAACAAAACCACTGACGTGTTACTGGACACCGAAAACACCAGTTGGCGACCTTGTGGTTAGTAGTAGAGCCCTATGACAGGGCGGGCATACAACAGTTAAGTGAACAAGTTGTGTTCCCACTCCTTCTCGATCAGAGGCCGGTTGGGATTGACTGGGATACTCTCCTGGTGTACAGTGGCGCCGCGAGGATAGAGTGAAGACCCGCAGGGCTACGGTGAGTGACCTTGAGTATACTGTTGCCCACCCGAGTGAACCCCGACAATATATATATATATATATATATATATATATATATATATATATATATATATATGTATGTTGTACCTAGTAGCCTGAATGCAGTACTTGGACTACTATGCAAGGCCCGATTTGCCTAATAAGCCAAGTTTTCCTGAATTTATATATTTTTCGATATTTTTTAGTTATTAGCTATTTCCTCCGCGCTCTACACATCAGTAACCCTCAGTTTCTTTTATTTCTATATATAAATTTCTTTTATTTACAAATCTTTCTCTTGCCTTGTATACCCCTTACATTCTACCAACTGTACCTATTCTACATGCTAAATGTACGTTTTTCATTCCAAACCTGATTCCAGCTCTAGTAACACTTGCCTTCCTACTAAATTTGAACTAAATTCTCACTAATACCATTCAACCTCATGACGTAAAACTCATCTTTCGGCAAACTAACACTTATCGTAGTAATCTGGTTCACACTGCTCCTCCTGCTGGTGTCTACTCTATTTCCTGTTCGTCTTGTACTCTTCAATTCTTTGAGGAAACTGGCCAAACACTAAATTACAGACTTAAGGATCACAAAAGAAGTGTTAAGTCTGCAGACACAAACAATGCTCTCTTCGGTCATGTTAGGGAATCTAATCAACCTATCGTTTGATCGTCTAAAATAGTCTTTCTTGCCTCTACTCTTCACAGACGCCATCTTCTCGAATCTGTTCTAATACACAACTTACCCAACATGAACCTTAGTCCTGTCATTGTTTCTGTTGACTCTTCTCCTTTCACAGGACGTACTTAAATGCCCCATCCTTCTGAACAAACATGATCTGACTTAAGCTTACCCTCTTTTTCTTACATTTCACTTATTCTTACCTCGTCCCATTCTTATTATTATACCGTTCTTTCATTCACCTCATTCCTACCTGCTCTTCACATCGTATCTTTTTCTCTTACCTGCGCCTCACCTCTCGCCTCATTCTCTTACTTTACTATTTGCCAGTACCATACTCTCCTCAGTTAAAAGTCAATGGAATACTCCTCGACAAGTCCGAATATAAGAAAATAAAAATCAGCAACAGTCTAGAGCACTAATTTCTTCTAGTCTATACAACAGAACCTCGAACAACCGGAGAAAACAACATTACCAACAATGCAACAACAACCGCACAAATCCGGGCAGCAAAATTAATACACCTGCTATTGCCTCCAGGAATTGCCAAGCACGGAAGATGACCTCTACATCATAAAATATCCCAGTAGCTGGATACAGTAAAGACACCATGACTAAACCCAGAGTCTCCTCTCCTACCAAGACAAAAGAAAGGCAGCCAAAGGAATATCAACTGACCACTGTTCCAATGGTTATTTCCTCCCTGACAGAGACCTTCCGCAAGATGCTCGACAAAGCATTCCAAGCACTGGAACAGACCAACCCTCAGTAGGGGTAGGAAATGGTATCAGAGGTAAAGAAACGATCTACTGAACTTATTTCCTCCACACTTCAACAAGCTCTACCTGAAAATGTCGACAAAGTCGAAGATGGTGACGAAACAGAAATGTTTTAGCACCCAATGGCAGTCTCCACTCCAACCAAGAAAACACAAGCCGTCGGGGGAAATCAGCACCATAGAAACCACTATGGACTCAATGGATTCAACTCCAACAGAAAAATGGACAATAACGACAATCTCAAGATAATACAATGGAACATCGATGGATTCAAAAATAAGGCTCAAACACTCAGATTAGTGCTTATCAGGGACAACATTGATATTGTTTTATTTCAAAAACTACTTTCCAGGACTGAAAGAAGTATCAGGGTATCAAAGTTGCCACTGCCCAATTGCCCAAGGTGGGACCAGAAGCATTGAATTACTAGTAAGAAATCATATAAATGCCACGCCAATCACAGACTTTCCTAATTGTGGCGAGGACGTCGAAATTATGTGAGTTAATCTCAGCATGAGGAACTCAATGCTGTCCATCTTCAATATATACAGGAGCCATAGAAAACACGATATGGATATCTCTGTAATCTTTGAAATTGCAGTCACCACACCTACTATCATCTCGGGGACTTTAACGCCATAGTGAATTGTTACTTGGTTCTCTAATAACCGAAGCCAACGAAGACATATTGAACACCTTTTGGATAAAGTGCCTGAAGTCCGTCTACTGAACTCGACGGAACCAACCCATATTGGCGGGGGGAAGCTGGACCTGTGGGAACCGACCTGTGAGATTTATATTTGTTTAATTTATATGAATTTATATTTACGTTAATTTATATACTTCGATAGCAATTTGTATAATGATAAGTGGACTGTATTTCTACAATAATCTCAATCTCACAAATCGATCCTCTACACATTAGGGGGGGTTAATAAATTAATATATATGCAGCCAATCAAACTACAGTATTAACTACATACATTGAACAGGTCCCTTGTCTTATAGTACAGCAGGTTAGTCCACCAGGTATAACTAGGGTGTAGACACCAAATTATCCTCTTTGAGGTAGCTTCCATCACCCAGTAACTGGTGCACAAAATCTTGCTTCCTCGTCTTGACCTGTCAAAAGGGCGCTAGCTGTGAAGCCAGGTTCTATATATGACAAGCTATATCAGAGAAAACACTATACATGGAACAATAAAGACCTGGCTTAATTACCTTTAGTTTGAGGCGATTTCGTGATCTAACCGGGTCACCCTATATCCTGACATTAATGGCCATAAATGAATGATAAACGGGTTTCGGATAGACACTTAACTTGAATTTGTAGACAGCGTGTTGACAATGGTACACCTTTGGTTTCCATAACACTACGTCCAAGTAAAATTAACAGGAGCCGAATTTGCTCCCGTGAGCCTCTGGTCTAGTATAAACAATGGCTGCCCTCCTTCCCCACTGACGCCTGGCTTACATTGTCCAGATGACGGAAAGTGATAGAAGGGTCACATTTACTCTACTTTAATATTGATAATTAAGTTAATTTATATAATTTGTTTTATGATGGTAAAGTCCAAAGACTAATGTATTTAAGAATAATTCCCAGCAGAATAGCTGGTGAATTATAATAGTATGTGGTGATGATATCCCGTTTTCTTTAGACGGAAATTCCACTACAAGTTACGTTTTCTATGGGTAACTTGTTTATACAATACAGCTATTATCTGTATGATTATTAAATGATGTCGGATTTTCCGACATAATTCCCCAGGGGCTGCTCACGGGTCGAAGTCCTATTTAGAACAGACGAACACCGATACTCCTCCTTCGAATTATTACATTAATTTGATGTTAGTAGTTAGTAATCACACATTTGTGCGTCTGTTCGTACAGGACGGATGTCCCGTACTAGAGTTGCAGGGGTTAGAAGTCTAATGCGATTTCATTTCCCTGTCAACTCTTGAAAGGCTAATATTCAAGCCTTATTACATATTATTTAACCCAGAAGACTGGATGTGATCAAGTACTACAGTCAAGTATGATTCAGGGACTGCAGTGAGATCAGTGACATTAGATATAACTTGAAGTTTGTTCAGGTAACTAGTCACTGATATATAAACACTGAGGCCCATGGAATACATCTTGATTAAATAATAAATGTATCAAATCAGTCATCAGATTTATTGGGGTTTAATTTAGTTAATTGATTCAGAAGATTGAATAGCTCATCATTAAAGTAAAGTATGGTTCTGAGACTGCAGTGGGTTCAGTGACATTGGTCGCAGTGACTTGTAGCTGCTTTAGGCTACTGTTCACTGATTTGCCACTGAGGCCTCATGAACTCATCTTCAGCTTTAAATGATGATACTAACATCAACCTCTGTTACTATAGTCAGCTGTAATCTCCTTAGTATAATGCTACTGGAGAAATATAATCAGCTGACAAATTTAGATTTCTATTGGTACTGTTTATCTGCAGGCATAGGTCTCCTCAGGCTTGATACTGGGCCTGAGAGTAATTTACCTCCTGCAGAGTTTAACATGGTTATGCCCTGATATTTAGTAGGGCTACCAATGAATTGATGGTAGTAGTCTGTCCCCACAAGGAGAGCTATTTGGCATTTGATTTGCTCAAATTTACCTGCAGCTGCTTGATAATAGCTTTCCAGGTCAGCATAATCAACTTGAGATTGTTGTGACAAATCTTCACATTTCTTGATCTGTCTTGTTAAGTGGCCTTTAAGACCTGCAAGGGTTCTTTTCATTCTCCCTGCATTATCCATACTGGCTAGTTGGTGAAGCCTTGTGGGGCTTGTACTTGGGCTGCTCATAATACTGAACAAGCACTGATGGTAGCCTAGGGTAAATTCTGCACTCACTAGGCAATAATCCTACCTCTGCTAGAGGTTAGCACTTAAAATTAATACACATTATATATATACAATCATACACACTAATGATTTGAGTGATAAACCAGTGTCACTGGAAGTACCTTTAGGTTAGCTCTTCTATATCACCCTAGGATGGTAGAGACACTAATTAATCACTCAAAGGTGTAATGATCATAAGTAAATTATTATATATACAACTCAATTCGAGTTGATAAAAATTACACCCAAAATAGGGTCTGGACCATTCATTAATGGTGTTAGGTTGTTGAATATAGTACAACTGACTATGGTAATAATGGGACTAGGATGAACGATAATAGTTCAACTAGTCAATGGTTTTATCCTACCCTGTTGTGGGTTGGTAAATAGTAAATATTATACTGTGATCACTAGTGCAATATATATTAAATAATTCTCTATTTGGAGAAATAATATACACAATTATTGATAATAGCCTCTTAATTAGCCTCTATGAAACTTCTAATATTATCTAGAAGTATTAAATATTATTAGTGACCTCGCGAAATAAAGTCCACAAATTTCGTAGATAATCTCTCGCGAAATTTAACACCACGAAATCCGTGAACAATCACGCGACACCACAGCCACTACTTTGGCTGGCTTCTATATTAGCGCTGTCATTTCACAGAATAACACTCCACCAAATCTGTGGGTGTGCATGAAACCTGACTAAGGCTTATCTGAACTGAGCGGGGCTCGTGTACTCGCACGAGTCAACGCCGCCGTCATGACTGCTGGCTTTGTTTAAATCACACTGCACTAGTATATTTAATGAATCCACTGGTTAACTGGTTCATCCGGTACTAAGATGACCAAATGTGGGTTCATAGGACCGAATATTCCGGTTCCGAAGGTCCAAATAATGTGGGAACCGACCTGTGAGATTTATATTTATTTAATTTATATGAATTTATATTTACGTTAATTTATATACTTCGATAACAATTTGTATAATGATAAGTGGACTGTATTTCTGCAATAATCTCAATCTCACAAATCGATCCTCTACACATTAGGGGGGGTTTATTAAATTAATATATATGCAGCCAATCAAACTACAGTATTAACTACATACATTGAAAAGGTCCCTTATCTTATAGTACAGCAGGTTAGTCCACCAGGTATAACTAGGGTGTAGACACCAAATTATCCTCTTTGAGGTAGCTTCCATCAGCCAGTAACTGGTGCACAAAATCTTGCTTCCTCGTCTTGACCTGTCAAAAGGGCGCTAGCTGTGAAGCCAGGTTCTATATATGACAAGCTATATCAGAGAAAACACTATACATGGAACAATAAAGACCTGGCTTAATTACCTTTAGTTTGAGGCGATTTCGTGATCTAACCGGGTCACCCTATATCCTGACATTAATGGCCATAAATGAATGATAAACGGGTTTCGGATAGACACTTAACTTGAATTTGTAGACAGCGTGTTGACAATGGTACACCTTTGGTTTCCATAACACTACGTCCAAGTAAAATTAACAGGAGCCGAATTTGCTCCCGTGAGCCTCTGGTCTAGTATAAACAATGGCTGCCCTCCTTCCCCACTGACGCCTGGCTTACATTGTCCAGATGACGGAAAGTGATAGAAGGGTCACATTTACTCTACTTTAATATTGATAATTAAGTTAATTTATATAATTTGTTTTATGATGGTAAAGTCCAAAGACTAATGTATTTAAGAATAATTCCCAGCAGAATAGCTGGTGAATTATAATAGTATGTGGTGATGATATCCCGTTTTCTTTAGACGGAAATTCCACTACAAGTTACGTTTTCTATGGGTAACTTGTTTATACAATACAGCTATTATCTGTATGATTATTAAATGATGTCGGATTTTCCGACAGGACCTCATGTTTGTCTCCACCAGTATTTAAGAGTTGTGTTATTGGTCAGTTGACCTTGTACTGACTAGTGACCACTTTGCAACAAGAACAGTTATTAATATAGCACTACCTTCCAGACCTCCAGCTTCAGAGGGAAGGGAGGGAATTATCAGCCGAAAGCGCCAAGCCATGAGTACTATATAGCACTTGGAAGGGATCAGGAAAGGTATTTGGGATGGGACTATTTCTTCAAAGAGGCTGGAAAATGGGACTCCGCAGAAAGGAATACCAAGCCCCTTCCTTTTCAACGGTCTCATGGAACAATTCATGAAGCTCAAGTTACCAAAAGCCAAACTGTTTACTATGCAGACGACTTTGTGGTCATCATCAACGGCAAAGGCGCCAGGAACCATGCACAAAAAGCCCTAGATATCATCAGCAGTGTGGGAAAATCCTAGCAGTTTTTATTCTTTTTCTTTTTTTGAATATTAAATATTTACTTTAATTTTTATTTTTGTTACTTGAATATTATATTGTTATTATTTGATTATTTTTTAGTTAAACTTCAATATTGAATTATTGTTCTTAGTTAGTGATTAGTTAGTTCTTAATTAGTGGACTGTATTCTGATTCAGCTGCTAGAGCTTATCACACACAGTTGGGGGGGAGGGCAATTTGTAGCTTAAAACCACTTTGAAGTGGATCCTTCATAAACCACAAATTGTTTACCTAGTCTTTAATATGAAAATTATATATCATACCACATATGGTGGTCTAATCTACAGTTATACTTATAGTTAATTTAATTATGTATGCCACTCTATCTATAGTATTAAACACAAAAGGGCCTTATCTGATGCTGTAGTTGTGGCCTGCTAAAGCTGTGTAATTGTAGCATCAGATTAGGGTGTGGCCCTGTGCCTCAGAGTGCCACGTAATGGCGGCTATCTGGAGGTCTGCAAGGCTTGATGTACAGCAGGATAACAAATGTCTATAATTATGTTGGGAGCCAGCTGTAACCCAAGGTAACTTCCCTCACAATTACCTGTTTGGGATGTTTAACATTAGTAAAAGCACATTAACATATTAAGGTACAAGTATGACTTGTAATAAGAGGGATGTATAATGTAGAGTACGTACGTGTTAGGGATTTTAATCCCACAATATAACCGCCTAACCTATTTATATTATAAATGGCCAAAATATACACAAAATACTTGGTAAGACGGATACTATTGTTTCTGTGGTTGTAGAGGTGCTGTTGTGGCTGTTGCTCTCTTGTTGACACGTAATCTGGGTGTCTATCGAGTTATACCAGCTCGTATGGAAGGAGCCACCTCTACAGCATGTTGTTTTGTTATGATTCTGTCTTGGCGTACGTGCCGACGCCCTAGGGGAGACGTCCTAAAATATTTGGTGGTTCTATTTATGATTAAGGAATAGAGAGTTAAGCTATCTTCCTGTTGTATTTAATTCTATTCTGTCCTAGTGAACACTTTTTTATTAAGTTTAAACACGTTAATGTTTAACTGAGGTTTAAAAGAAGATGAGATATATAAATATACGTCTAGTTGTATGACATCACAGAATAACCCACTCTCTTTTTCTTTATGGGGGTAACTTATGTTATTATGTGTGTGTGTGTCGGATTTCCGACAAGCAAGGAAGTGGAACGCATAGCGGTGAAAATAAACAGCAATAAAACCAAATCAATGGCCGTTAAAATGAAAACTCAAGACATCAAACTCGCAATACAAGGACAAAAAAGTAAGTGGGGTTACCTCTTTTAAAAACCTTGGAGTCATAATAGACAACCAGTTGAAATTCAGTCAAGAAATTTAATATCTTCGGCAACGTTGTAAAGCCAGAAAACTCAGCTTTGCGCTCCCTGACAAGACTTAGAGATGGTTCATCTCTAGCAGTGCTCAAAATGTAGTACAGTCAAGCAGTTAGGTCATTCATTGACTATGCTGCTCCTGCTTTTACATCCCTCAGTAATAACAATGGAAGAAACTGGAAGTGTCACAAAATTATGTGCTCATAATAGTGGTGGGAGCACCTATATGGACGCGTCGAAAGAATCTAAGAATGGAAACCAACTTACCAGCCTTAGAAAAGAGGACGTAACAAAGAATATCCCCAATAACCGCAACAATTGTTAGAACCACCGCCAGACTGCCAAACAAAGACAGCATACACAGATCGCTTCACAGAAACCTTCAATACAGAACAAGTGCACGGACGGATAATCTGGTCAAGATTCTAGAGAAAGTGGACTTGAAACGGACCATTAAAAACTAAGGAGAAGATAGACCATGTAAACACTTTCGGCAGCCTCCTTCATGGAAAGAATCAAGTCTCAAGATAATCATTGAAGGATTACCAGTTAACAAATCAGCATGTGACTCGCAGAGGCTCAAAGCAGTCACAGAATAAAAAGGGAACCATCCCAAGAACGACAACCACTCACATCTTCACAGATGGATCAGTTAATTAAGAAAGAGCAGCAGTGTTCAATAACAACCATGAAGCTTATTGGAACATGAATAGTGGGTGCTCAACATTACAAACAGAATTATATGCCCTGAAGGAGGCTATAAATTATGCATCATTTCACCATTCATACCGAATCTAAATCTTCGCTCCAGGCATTGTTATCCAGCAAGCACAGAGATAATATACAACTCATCACAGAAATCCTACAATTAACAAAAGAAGCTCAGTCTAGAGCTGTCAATCGCCCTGAATTGGTTACCAAGTCACATTGGCATAGATGGCAATGAAAAGGCAGACTCACTATCAAAAACTTCCACTGCTCTACCTGTTGTACAGGTTTAAGGGCCTCCAAGTTTTTCACGGATTTAGGAGAAAATCAAGAAGAAAATACTGGCAACTATCGAAAGTCACCAAAGAGCCAAAGTACCGGAAGGAAGATATACTGTCATGTGGTACGGACAAGCCACTGGGTAATACTCCTTCAAACCTTGCAAAAGGATATCCAGAGACATTGTAGTAGCCATACACAGACTCAGACTTGATTACAAGTGCTGCTGGGAGGTAATAAATCAACAGATAATGAGTGTCATATACGTGGAGCAGATGCAGAGGCGCCACTATTGCATTACTTAATGGAATGTGAAACTACTGAAGCCCTGTGCATCAAACTCAATATTAATCCAACGAGAGCAGCTACATTAGATGTAAAATCCACAGCGACTACAATGGTTGAAAAAGCAGATGAAGAATGGAACACACTAGTGAACACTGTCCATCTATATCCACCCCTAAGATAACGTTATTCAAACAAAACTAAAACAAGTGCGATAAAACAGAAGCAGAAAAGAAACGGGAGAAAATGAGGAAACCCCACCTCAGTTTAAAACTTTGAATCAAATAATACAGTAATAAGGTTATCGTGAATTACCGAACTCATTTATGGGCTCACTTTATCCCGTGCTATATGGTCCTTTCGTTCTGAGTAGCTAAATCTAAAACAAAAACAACAAATTCTCTCCTCTTGTAGTTGCAGCTACGAGAGAAGAAGCTGTAACACAATCTTCAATTATGCGTGAATTGATACTTGTGCCAGGTAGGTCCACTACGGGCTCACCATAGCCCGTGCTGCTTGTAACTTTTTGTTTCAAATAGATGAATCTAAAACAACTACACTATCCTCTCATTAATTACACGACTTCATAATGGTTATGGACGGACCGAAACGTCGACGTTTCTTCATTTTCTGATATGTGACTTTGTCATCATTAGAGATCTCAAAGATACGTCACTGGTATCCAACTTTTGGCCTTCCCTGGGGTGCCATTTGAGGAACAGCGGAATTAGGTGATCCACGATCCAGTCATATGAATTGCACAATCAACGTGGATAATAACATTTTATCCAATCTGGCTATAGGAGCTTCAAACCACTCACCATCATAAGGGTGCCTATGCAGCTCTAACCATTGAGCTACTGGACCTACCACAATTATGCATGATTCGACTAATAACCTTACTTCACTTGCAGTACTATCCTTCCTCTCACTAATACAAATCATTCCTGGAACAGCGTACTTCATCAAAGTGTAACTTTCGTGAAATTAATTAAGAATCTATTACGCCTCTATCATAATTTGTCATTGATATATGGCCTTATGGTCTGATACTTTGGCTTGCGGACGACGTGACTTAAATTATTTCTATATCTTATCAACAACTGGCTGACGATACATTACAAAAACCATTTTTTACATGATTAAAAACATCGAGTAAACAGATTAGTGGTTTGTTTCTATCAAAGATCATTTAACTTTTGAATAGAGGAAAACATTATGAATGAATGAGCTTACATTAGTACAGATATATGTACATTAGTACAGATATCCAAGGGTTACTGCCAAGGATATACAGGGTTCCAAGGGGTTGTCATAGCCAGGGGGTGGTAATGGGGGACGAGCTCTCATGACCTATAAAATGCTCCTATACGGCATGCGTCTCAAATAGCCTCTGACAACCAAGTCCAACTCCTGGCCTGCACGGGTGGCATAGTCTTTAAGTCTGGCGGAACTGCTTTTACCGACAGGAGAAGGGGCGAGAGCGTGCCTCTGGAGCCTTAAAACCAGCTGCTCCGGGTAGATGGGACTCGACAGCCTGGGAAGGCAGCCATCTAGGAGAAGGAAAACCCTGCTTTTAAACCTCCGCTGCCTTGCGGCCATACCCTTTTTGGGAAAGGCTTCAGGAGTCAACCTCGAGGAAAAATCCGGAGTTGGAGCCCCTAAGGCAGTTCGTTGTTGACGTCTACCTCGTTCTGGCAGCTCCTGCGACGTTGCTGGAACCATGCGTATTGGCATTTGCCTTTCTATTGGATAATTTCAGCAACGTGGAGAGGGGGGACCTGCTGTATGGGTAACAGCTTCTTCTCCATATCTACCTACCCAGGCTTTGCGCCCTGGAGAGGACACTCCAGCTTCGCCTCACAGCGTCGAACCAACACGGGAAGCAACAGTCTACCAGTTTTAAGTCTTCTGCTCGATTGGCGAAGAGTGTGACGCCAAGGTTGCTTCTGACGGTGGGAGGGGTCATCGCGCCCGACTGGGCAGCTACCGCCCGCCTCAAGCTGGGCAAACCCCAGCCAATAAGGTGTTGCCTCGCCATGGTCCGTTAACCTCACTGGGTGCGTGGGGTTTAGGGTGAAAACCGACAAGCGGTCCGACAACTTTGCACCAAGCAATACCAAACCTAAGAAGAAAAAGAAAATATCAACTGCCCTAAAGCTGGGCGCATGGAACGTCAGGACACTGACACCAGGTTTCTCTGGCGACCTGCAAAAAATCAATGACGCCCGAAAAACAGCAGTCATCGATAGGGAGCTGAGCAAACTGCAGATGGATATTGTTGCTCTCCAAGAGGCCAGGCTCCCTGGATCAGGATCTGTGAGAGAGAGGACCTTCTCTTCCTTCTGGCAAGGAAAACCACCTGATGAGACCAGAAAACATGATGTGGGATTTGCCGTCAGGAATGCACTGTTGGGACACATTATGCCACCGATGGGGGAAACTAAACGAATTCTGTCTCTGCAGCTGCACTCCCAAACAGGACCAGTCAATGCAATTAGAACATATGCAAACACCCTGACTTCTCCAGCAGAGGCAAAGGAAAAATTCTACGATGACCTCAACAGAGTCATAGCCAGAATCCCTGTTAAGGAGCCACTGTTCATCCTCGGCGACTTCAACGCCAGAGTGGGTGCCGAGCACAACATTTGGCCCACTTGTCTGGGTCAATTCGGCATAGAGAGGATGAATGAGAACGGGCTACGTCTGCTAGAACTCTGCTGCCTTCATGGTCTCTGTGTCACCAACACGTTCTTCAGCACAAAGCCTCAACACCGAGTATCTTGGAGACACCCCAGATCCAAGCACTGGCACCAGCTTGACCTGATTCTTACCAGACGTGCAAGTCTACCCAGCGTCAAGATTACGCGTAGCTACCAGAGTGCTGTCTGTGACACCGACCACTCCCTGGTATGTAGCAGGGTCAAGTTGCAACCAAAGAAGATTCATCGCTCGAAAAAGGCGGGCAGACCTCGCATCGACACCACCAAGACCCGCCAACTGGCTCCAACTGGTACTGGCTCCAACCCTTTCGGGATTTTCTTCGCAGTTATGCTGCGGAACGCCTTCGGATCTGTCACGGAAGGCATTTACCTCCGGACCAGGTCGGATGGGAAGCTCTTTAACCTCGCCAGGCTGAGAGCCAAGACGAAGGTTCGGCTGAGGTGTCTGCGCGACTTCCTTTTTGCCGACGACGCAGCAGTCACTGCCCACTCAGCCGAAGACCTCCAACGGCTCATGACCCGCTTCAGCGAGGCCTCTCAGGCTTTCGGACTCACCATCAGCCTAAAGAAAACACAAGTCATAAGACAAGGAGTTGACTCCCCACCTGACATCGGCATCTCCGATTCCAAACTGGAAGTCGTTCACGACTTCGTGTACCTGGGCTCCTCAATCTCTGACTCCCTCTCTCTTGATACGGAGCTAAACAAACGCATCGGTAAGGCATCTACTACCATGTCCAGACTGACAAAGAGAGTGTGGGCCAACAATAGGCTGACTGAGTATACTAAGATTCAGGTTTACAGAGCCTGTGTCCTGAGCACTCTCCTTTATGGCAGTGAGTCTTGGACACTCCGCGCCCGTCAGGAAAGACAGCTGAATGCCTACCACATGCGCTGCCTTCGACACATCTTGGACATCACCTGGCAGGACAAGGTTACAAACAACAACGTCTTGGGAGAGCAAGAATCACCAGCATGCACACAATGCTGAAACAGAGACGAATGCGCTGGCTCGGGCACGTTGTGCGAATGGGCGATGGCAGGATCCCCAAGGATCTCCTGTACGGAGAGCTGAAGCAGGGAAAGCATCCAACAGGGAAGCCCCAGCTACGGTACAAAGACGTATGCAAGAGGGACCTGAAAGCCATGGACGTCGATCTTGCTATATGGGAGACACTGGCTGTTCAAAGAGGTCTCTCCAAGTTCGAAGAGTCACTTGCCAAGGAATCGGAGGCAAAGAGACAGAGAAGGAAAGCCGGTAGTCAGGAAGACAGACCAGAATCGGACTTCGTTTGTGCTCGATGTGGGATGGACTGCCACTCTCAGATTGGCCCCATCAGTCACACCAGACGGTGCATCAGGAATGACAACCAGAGCGCAACTCCATAGTCTCCTGAGACTGAAAGGATGCCTACTACTATAGTACAGTTATCTGTACATTAGTACAGATATATTTACTTTAGTGCATATATATGTACATTAGTACAGATATATTTACTTAAGTGCATATATATATATACATTAGTACAGATATATGTACATTAGTACAAACATCTGAACATTTTTAATTTTATTAACACATATCATAAATTCTGTGACACATAATTCTCAACAGCACTGCACTTTGAGGGAAAGTAATTTATTAAATATTTATTTGTAATTAAATAAGATTACGAGCTTCTGGGAACGTCTTGTATGACATATTGCGCTTCTCACGACCCAAGATTCTGGGTCGATTATATGCCATGGTTTCATTTTCAACAATTAATTGAAAAAATACATTATTACTGGTGATTTATATATAATCTTTTCGACAATAAACATAAAAGAAGAAGTTTTTCAGTCTTCAGACTTGCAATTTAGAATTTTAATGTCAAGTAACATGTACAAGTTTGCAGTTGAATAAATGTAGTTATCTTTCACTGAGCAGTCATCCAAGGTTATAAGTAGCTTGGTGGTGTCCCTCGTCACTCTCTTTACAACACTTCTCAATGGGTAAGACCTCATTTTCAACATATATATATATATATATATATATATATATATATATATATATATATATATATATATATATATATATATATATATGTCGTACCTAGTAGCCAGAACTCACTTCTCAGCCTACTATGCAAGGCCCGATTTGCCTAATAAGCCAAGTTTTCGTGAATTAATGTTTTTTCGTCTACCTAACCTACCTAACCTAACCTAACCTAGCTTTTTTTGGCTACCTAACCTAACCTTACCTATATATATAGGTTAGGTTAGGTTAGGTAGGGTTGGTTAGGTTCGGTCATATATCTACGTTAATTTTAACTCCAATAAAAAAAATTGACCTCATACATAGTGAAAAGGGTAGCTTTATCATTTCATAAGAAAAAAATTATAGTAAATATATTAATTCAGGAAAACTTGGCTTATTAGGCAAATCGGGCCTTGAATAGTAGGCTGAGAAGTGAGTTCTGGCTACTAGGTACGACATATATATATATATATGCAAACAAGCCTGAATGGTCCCCAGGACTATATACAACTGAAAACTCACACCCCAGAAGTGACTCGAACCCATACTCCCACAACTGGTATGTACAGGGACGCCTTAATCCGCTTGACCATCACGACCGGACATAAGGAAGTGATAGCCGAGGCTATATGAACCACTTCCCCGCCGGCACTCGGATGGTAATCTTGGGCATAGCATTTTATCAAATCACCTCATTCTTTGGGGCACACGTGAGGAACACAAATGCAAACAAGCCTGAATGGTCCCCAGGACTATATACAACTGAAAACTCACACCCCAGAAGTGACTCGAACCCATACTCCCACAACTGGTATGTACAGGGACGCCTTAATCCGCTTGACCATCACGACCGGACATAAGGAAGTGATAGCCGAGGCTATATGAACCACTTCCCCGCCGGCACTCGGATGGTAATCTTGGGCATAGCATTTTATCAAATCACCTCATTCTTTGGGGCACACGTGAGGAACACAAATGCAAACAAGCCTGAATGGTCCCCAGGACTATATACAACTGAAAACTCACACCCCAGAAGTGACTCGAACCCATACTCCCACAACTGGTATGTACAGGGACGCCTTAATCCGCTTGACCATCACGACCGGACATAAGGAAGTGATAGCCGAGGCTATATGAACCACTTCCCCGCCGGCACTCGGATGGTAATCTTGGGCATAGCATTTTATCAAATCACCTCATTCTTTGGGGCACACGTGAGGAACACAAATGCAAACAAGCCTGAATGGTCCCCAGGACTATATACAACTGAAAACTCACACCCCAGAAGTGACTCGAACCCATACTCCCACAACTGGTATGTACAGGGACGCCTTAATCCGCTTGACCATCACGACCGGACATAAGGAAGTGATAGCCGAGGCTATATGAACCACTTCCCCGCCGGCACTCGGATGGTAATCTTGGGCATAGCATTTTATCAAATCACCTCATTCTTTGGGGCACACGTGAGGAACACAAATGCAAACAAGCCTGAATGGTCCCCAGGACTATATACAACTGAAAACTCACACCCCAGAAGTGACTCGAACCCATACTCCCACAACTGGTATGTACAGGGACGCCTTAATCCGCTTGACCATCACGACCGGACATAAGGAAGTGATAGCCGAGGCTATATGAACCACTTCCCCGCCGGCACTCGGATGGTAATCTTGGGCATAGCATTTTATCAAATCACCTCATTCTTTGGGGCACACGTGAGGAACACAAATGCAAACAAGCCTGAATGGTCCCCAGGACTATATACAACTGAAAACTCACACCCCAGAAGTGACTCGAACCCATACTCCCACAACTGGTATGTACAGGGACGCCTTAATCCGCTTGACCATCACGACCGGACATAAGGAAGTGATAGCCGAGGCTATATGAACCACTTCCCCGCCGGCACTCGGATGGTAATCTTGGGCATAGCATTTTATCAAATCACCTCATTCTTTGGGGCACACGTGAGGAACACAAATGCAAACAAGCCTGAATGGTCCCCAGGACTATATACAACTGAAAACTCACACCCCAGAAGTGACTCGAACCCATACTCCCACAACTGGTATGTACAGGGACGCCTTAATCCGCTTGACCATCACGACCGGACATAAGGAAGTGATAGCCGAGGCTATATGAACCACTTCCCCGCCGGCACTCGGATGGTAATCTTGGGCATGAACTAATGAAAATAGAACACTGCTTGGAAAACCTCACAAATCCAGCTCCGAACATCATCCTGCTCGGGGACTTCAACCTACGGCACCTGAAATGGAAGCACCTGGCTAATACAGTAATATCAGAAAGAATACCAGGAAGTAGCCTAAATGAACAGGCACATGCAAATGACCTGCTATGGATGTGCGTCAGGTTTGCCTTAAACCAGCAAATAGTAGAACCAACTAGGAAGGAGAACACGCTGGACCTAATTTTCACTAATAATGATGAATTGATCAGGAACATAATGATTACAAATACCTGTTACTCAGATCACAACTTAATTGAAGTTATGACAACCATGGGGAGTAGACCTTCAAAACCAGTCCAGATTCCCGGTGGAGGAGATTTCAGCAAATTCAACTTCAATAATAAACAGATAAACTGGGAGCAAATAAACCAGGACTTCACAGAAATAAACTGGGAAGAACAGCTAGAAAATGCAAACCTGAACCAGTGCCTGGAAAAAATAAGCTCAGTAGCACTAGAAATATGTTCAAACCGCATACCTCTAAGAAAAAAGAGGAAGAGATGCAGATTGGAACGGGAACGTCGTTCCCTATATAGGCGAAGAAAACGAATCGCGGAACTTGAGAGTCGCACCCTATCTCAAGAACGGCGAAGAAGGTTAGGTAGAGAAATAGAAACAATTGAACGGAAGCTACAAGAATCATACAAAACCCAGGAGAGGCAAAGAGAGCAAAAGGCCATCAGTGAAATAGAAAGAAATCCGAAATATTTTTTCTCCTATGCAAAATCAAGATCAAAAACCACATCTAGTATCGGGCCCCTGCGAAAGGGAGATGGAACTTTCACCGATGACAACAAAGAAATGAGCGAGCTACTGAGGACGCAGTACGACTCTGTTTTCAGCGAGCCATTAAACACACTAAAGATTGATAACCCAAATGAATTTTTCATGGATACGATACCAACATCAAATCATATATCAGACGTCACCCTATCCCCACTGGATTTTGAAGAAGCCATAAACAGTATGCCTATGCACTCTGCACCAGGCCCGGATTCTTGGAACTCCATATTCATAAAGAACTGTAAAAAAACACTATCGCAGGCCCTCCACATTCTGTGGAGACAAAGCCTAGATACTGGCGTTATTCCTGATATACTAAAAACAGCAGAGATAGCACCACTTCATAAAGGAGGAAATAAGGCAGAGGAAAAAAATTACAGACCGATAGCGCTAACATCGCACATCATAAAAATTTTTGAGAGAGTGCTAAGAAGTAAAATCACAAAATACATGGAATCACAGCAACTCCATAACCCCGGACAACATGGTTTCAGAACAGGGCGCTCTTGCCTGTCGCAGTTGCTGGACCACTATGATATGGCATTAGATGCTATGGAAGACAAACATAACGCGGATGTAATTTACACAGATTTCGCAAAAGCTTTTGATAAATGTGACCATGGTGTTATTGCACATAAAATGCGTTCAAAAGGAATTACCGGAAAAATAGGCAGATGGATCTACAATTTCCTGACTGACAGAACCCAATGTGTAATAGTCAACAAAATAAAATCCAGCCCATCAACCGTGAAGAGCTCAGTCCCCCAGGGTACTGTGCTTGCTCCAGTACTTTTTCTCATCCTCATTTCGGACATAGAGAAGAACACAACCTATAGCACTGTATCATCCTTTGCAGATGACACTAGGATCTTCATGAGAGTAGGCAACATAGAGGACACGGCGAACCTCCAGTCAGATGTAGATCAGGTCTTTCTATGGGCTACAGAAAATAATATGGTGTTTAACGAAGATAAGTTCCAGCTCATGCGCTATGGAAAAAATGAAAATATAAAAACGGAAACCACGTACAAAACTCAGGCAAATCATAACATAGAACGAAAAGGCAATGTAAAGGATCTGGGTGTACTCATGTCGGAAGACCTTACCTTTAAAGAACACAATAAAGTAGCCGTCACAACTGCAAGAAAAATGACAGGTTGGATAACAAGAACTTTTCACACTAGAGATGCTATACCGATGATGATACTTTTCAAAACGCTTGTGCTCTCTAGAGTGGAGTACTGCTGCACAATGACAGCACCTTTCAAAGCTGGAGAAATTACTGAACTGGAGAGCGTGCAGAGATCCTTTACTGCTAGAATCCACTCAGTAAAACATCTAAACTACAGGGACCGACTAAAGAGCCTAAAACTGTACTCCCTTGAGCGCAGGCAGGAGAGGTACATAATAATTTACACGTGGAAAATATTAGAGGGGCTGGTCCCAAACCTGCACACAGAAATAACATCACATGAGACCAGAAGACATGGCAGGATGTGCAGAATACCCCCGTTGAAAAACAGAGGTGCAACTAGTACTCTGAGAGAGAACTCTATCAACATCAGAGGTCCGAGACTGTTCAACACGCTTCCACTACACATAAGGGGCATAACTGGCCGACCCCTCACAGTGTTCAAGAGAGAACTGGATAAGCACCTCCAAAGGATACCTGATCAACCAGGCTGTGACTCGTACGTCAGGCTGCGAGCAGCCGCGTCCAACAGCCTGGTTGATCAGTCCGGCAACCAGGAGGCCTGGTCGACGACTGGGCCGCGGGGACGCTAAGCCCCGGAAGCACCTCAAGGTAACCTCAAGGTAAGGTAGTCGAATAACAATTCTTGAAAACTTGGCTTATTAGGCAAATCCGGCCTTGCATAGTAGCCCGAGAAGTGCGTTCTGGCTACTAGGTACGACATATATATATATAAATATATATATATATATATATATATATATATATATATATATATATATATATATATATATATATATATATATATATATATATATGTCGTGCCTAGTAGCCAGAACGCACTTCTATGCCTACTATGCAAGGCCTGATTTGCCTAATAAGCCAAGTTTTCATCAATTAATTGTTTTTCGACTACCTAACCTACCTAACCTAACCTAACCTAACCTAACTTTTTCGGCTACCTAACCTAACCTAACCTATAAAGATAGGTTAGGTTAGGTTAGGTAGGGCTGGTTAGGTTCGTTAGGTTAGGTTAGAGGTAATTCAAAAATCAATTCTCCAAAATTCATTTTTATTTCTAGTCTGACGCGACACGAGCGCGTTTCGTAAAACTTATTACATTTTCAAAGACTTTAGTTTACAAATACACAACTGAATAGAACTTAGCCATCTCCGATTTTGTTTATATCTACATTTGAGTGAGGTGGATGGGGTGAGGTGGCATTAATAGGGTATTAATTTCATCAACACAAGACAGAACAAGAGGTGGCATTAATAGGGTGTATCGTGATCCAGCCTGTACTCCTCTTGACATACTCGAAAATATTCTAAGGAAACTACTCCAAGCTTGTACTAAAGAGGCACCCTTCTTGAGCCCGGATGGACACATGTATAAGCAAGTAGATGGGGTCGCCATGGGTTCTCCCCTAGGTGTCCTGTTTGCAAACTTCTACATGGGTACCATCGAGCAAAAAGTCTTAGTCGACATGAACTTGAAACCGGCCATATACTGCAGGTATGTTGACGACATTTTTAGAACAGATACCTGATGTCAGACATCTGCAGGAGCTGAAGGAGGCATTTGAGCAGAGTTCCGTGCTGCGTTTCACTTACGAGATGGAAAAGGATGGGAAGCTGCCCTTTCTAGATGTAACAGTCATGGAAAAGAGCGGAGGTTTCCACACTGCAGTTTACACTAAGGAAACGAACATAGGAATGTGCCTAAATGCCAACAGCGACTGCCCAGACAGGTACCAGAGGAGTGTTGTTAACGCATATGTCGACCGTGCTCTAAGCCACAGCTCAGAATGGAAGCAAGTCGACGAAGAACTCTGTAGGGTAAGGCAGGTCCTAGTCAACAACGGCTTCTCCAATGGTTTCGTCGAAGACATCATAAGAAGGAAAGTGAAACGCCATGCAACCTCTGAAGAGACAACTAACACAACACCTATACCCCCTATTAGACTATTTTACAGGAACTTCTTTTCCACAGCTCATAAAACAGAGGAAAGGGTCCTGAAAGATATTGTTAATAGAAACGTTATCCCTACAGAAAAAAATCAGAGGATACAACTGACGGCCAGCCTACATATATATATATATATATATATATATATATATATATATATATATATATATATATATATATATATATATATATATATATATATATATATATATATATATATAATTTGTTCCGGCCGCGATTGTCATCCTGCGTTTGGCACCCCGAGTTCGTGTCCCTTCCATGTTTTCCCTATGAGAGAGAGAGAGAGAGAGAGAGAGAGAGAGAGAGAGGGGGGGAGAGGGAGAGAGAGGGGGAGGGAGAGAGGGAGAGAGAGAGGGAGAGAGGGAGAGAGAGAGAGAGAGGGAGAGAGGGAGAGAGAGAGAGGGAGAGAGAGAGAGAGAGAGGGGCAGAGAGAGAGAGAGAGAGAGAGAGAGAGAGAGAGAGAGAGAGAGAGAGAGAGAGAGAGAGAGAGAGAGAGAGAGAGAGAGAGAGAGAGAGAGAGAGAGAGAGAAGAGAGAGAGAGAGAGAGAGAGAGAGAGAGAGAGAGAGAGAGAGAGAGAGAGAGAGAGAGAGAGAGAGAGAGAGAGAGAGAGAGAGAGAGAGAGAGAGAGAGAGAGAGAGAGTAGTGTAGTGTGTGTGTGTACTCACCTAGTTGTGTTTGCGGGGGTTGAGCTCTGGCTCTTTGATCCCGCCTCTCAACCGTCAATCAATAGGTGTACAGATTCCTGAGCCTATTGGGCTCTACCATATCTACACTTGAAACTGTGTATGGAGTATCCTCCACCACATCACTTCCTAATGCATTCCATTTGTCAACCACTCTGACACTACAAAAGTTCTTTCCAATATCTCTGTGGCTCATTTGGGCACTCAGTTTCCACCTGTGTCCCCTTGTGTGTGTTCCCCTTGTGTTAAATAGCCTGTCTTTATCTACCCTATCAATTCCCTTCAGAATCTTGAATATGGTGATCATGTCCCCCCCTAACTCTTCTGTCTTCCAGCGAAGTGAGGTTTAATTCCCGTAGTCTCTCCTCGTAGCTGTGTGTGTGTGTGTGTGTGTGTGTGTGTGTGTGTGTGTGTGTGTGTGTGTGTGTGTGTGTGTGTGTGTGTGTGTGTGTGTGTGTGTGTGTGTGTGTGTGTGTGTGTGTGTGTGTACTCACCTCGTTGTACTCACCTAGTTTTGCTTGCGGGGGTTGAGCTCTGGCTCTTTGGTCCCGCCTCTCAACCGTCAATCAACAGGTGTACAGGTTCCTGAGCCTATCGGGCTCTATCATATCTACACTTGAAACTGTGTATGGAGTCAGCCTCCACCACATTACTTCCTAATGCATTCCATTTTTGGAATGCATTACTTCCTAATGCATGTGTGTGTTTGTGTGTGTGTGTGTGTGTGTGTGTGTGTGTGTGTGTGTGTGTGTGTGTGTGTACTCACCTAGTTGTGTTTGCGGGGGTTGAGCTCTGGCTCTCTGGTCCCGCTTCTCAACCGTCAATCAACAGAAAGTGTGTGTGTGTGTGTGTGGTGTGTACGTGCGCGCGCGCGCGCTGCTGACTGACACTGTGTGTGTGTACTCACCTATTTGTGCTTCCGAAGGTTGTGATCTGGCTCTTTGGTCCTGTCTCTCAACTGTCAATCAGCTAATGTACCGGTTCCTAATGTGTGTGTGTGTGTGTGCTGTATCTTGTAGCCAGAACGCAGTACTCGGACTACTATTCAAGGCACGATTAACCTAATAAGCCAAGTTGTCCTGAATTTATTTATGTTTCTATTTTTTCTGTTGAAATGATAGAGCTATCTATTTCATTATGTATGAGTTCATGTTTATTAATTTGAGTTAAAACTAACGTAGATATATGACCGAACCTAACCTACCCTACATAACCTAACCTAACCTAACTTAACCTAACCTAAACTAACATACATAAGTGAATAATTTATGTTCTTAATATAATATAATAATTTAAAACTTAAAAGGGGTACCACCTCTGGTGCAAGTGTAGGGACCCATAGCCTCGGAGAAGAAAATAAGGAGTACTCAGAGAAGACCTTGTGGATCCTCACTGAACACTTTGATATTTTCTTCTCCTACCACCCCTGTTCATGTAGAGTGTGTGCATATATATCTGACATTGTTTTAAAATTTCTTTACACAAAAAGAGTAAACAACATTGGTTAGAAGCAGGGTACAAGGCTACTTGTCACAAGTTGTAGAGCTCCTCCAGCTCCTCAGATGGCAGGCAGGAACTGTGGATGCAGTGAGCATTTCCTCTCTGGATCGCCATACTAAGGCGCTGAAAGAGAAAACTGGCGGCTCTAGAGTCTCTAGTTGTTTCAATTAGCTTGGACCCCAGCTCTTTCAAAAAATTTGCAGCACTTTTACCCCAGGCACCAAGTGTCTCTGAGGCAATGGGGACAAAATTGTGGTGGTAATCAAGGTCTCTGTATTTACGTGACTTGGCTGCTTCCTGGTGATTGGCAGCACCTCCTGCTTGTGCAGCACTGAAGTTAACATAGGTGTTGGCTAAATTTGAAACGCAAGTGTAGTCCCACACACTTCTGTCTACTATTCTTCCAGGGGTTCACCGTGATCCCATCTGGGCGACAGACAGGCTCATCAGAGTTGCGGGGCATTAGGTAATGGGGCTCTCTCTCTGCTGGACAACCGGCCGTGGTAAGGCTTCTCTTGATAATGTCCTTAACCTTGCCGTGTCTTGCATGCCACCGTCCTGTCCTTTGGCAGAGAAGGCCATGCCGTCATACCTGTCGGCCACTGTCTTGCCACAAATACACCTGTATTTGGTGTGGATTGGGGCAGCGAGGCAGAGAGTCACAGCAATTTGGAGGGCCTGCGGTGTGAGACGAGTGCCAGTTGCTGACATTGGTATTGCTAATAGGAAGTCTCCTGCATGGGGAGCTACTACAGCTCTAAGTCGGGCAGTCCAACCACTTGGGCTGGATGGTAGAACGACCGTCTCGCTTCATGCAGGTCAGCGTTCAATCCCCGACCGTCCAAGTGGTTGGGCGCCATTCCTTCCCCCGTCCCATCCCAAATCCCTATCCCGACCCTTCCAAGTGCTATATAGTCGTAATGGCTTGGCACTTTCCCCTGATAATTCATTCATTCATTCTAAGTCGGGCAGTATCATGTGGTGTTGTTGCAGCTTCTAGTAATGTCACAGCTTCTTGGCCGGCAATGGGGCGATCCGAGCTGGATTGCTTATGGGCTTCAGAAAGCAGTGGTTGGGGTGCTGGTCCTGCGAGAGAGACCCATTTGGTGGTGCAGTCTGTAAGGTTGGGATCATATACCCCTGCCCATTGAATTAGGTACTCAGGTAGGATTTCCTTCACCAAGTTGTCAGACGCCACTGAAGAGGACAGGAACGCTGGTACCGCAATTTGTGTTGCTGTGCGCACTCCGAGGCCCCCAAGTCTGACAGGAAGGGAGGCCTGTTTCCACTGTGAGTCGCTGAGAGAAAGGTTTTTAGCATTGATTTCAGCAAGGTGTCGTACTCTTCTAATTTAATATTATTGAAAGATGGCGAACATCTAAGAAAGTAGGTCAGCCTGGGGAGTGACAAGCATCTGGTGATGAGGTAAAGTGCATCATGAGCATCGATGTCTTCAATCCTCTCGTTCATCCTCTTCAGGTCAGTCATCTTCTTACCAAGGACCTCGTCGATGGCATTCTCTCCAAGAGGAGCACCTAGAAGTATTCTGTCCTCAGGGGTGGTTTTCAAAGTTTTCGATTGGGCAGCAGAAAATAACATGATGTTTAATGGTGATAAATTCCAGGTACTCAGATACGGCAAAAATGAGGATCTTTAACAGAATACAGGGTACAAAACACAATCGAATCTGCCCATAGTAGGAAAACAGCATGTCAAGGATTTGGGAATAATGATGTCCGACGACCTAACGTTAAGGGAGCATAACCAAGCAAGTATTGCGTCAGCCAGAAAAATGATAGGATGGAGTACGAGAACCTTCAAGTCCAGAGATTCCATCACAATGGTTGTACTCTTCAAATCACTTGTGTTGTCCCGTCTTGAGTACTGCTCAGTACTAACTTTTCCCTTTAGAGCAGGAGAGATTGCTGAAGTAGAGGGAATACAGAAAACATATACGGCATGCATAGCCGAGATAAAGCACCTAAATTATTGGGATCGTCTCAAAGCTCTCCAAATGTACTCACTAGAAAGGAGACGAGAGAGATACCAAATAATATTCACGTGAAAAATATTGGAGGGACAGGTCCCAAATCTGCACAGTAAAATAACAACGTACTGGAGTGAACGACATGGAAGAAAATGCAGAATAGAACCAGTGAAGAGCAGAGGTGCCATGGGCACAATCAGAGAACACTGTATGAACATCAGAAGTCCACGGTTGTTCAACGTCCTACCAGCGAGCATCAGAAATATTACAGGAACAACCGTGGACATCTTCAAGAGGAAACTAGATTCTTTCCTTCAAGGAGTGCCGGACCAATCGGGCTGTGGTGGGTATGTGGGCCTGCGGGCCGCTCCGAGCAACAGCCTGGTGGACCAAACTCTCACAAGTCAAGTCTGGCCCTGGGCCGGGCTTGGGAAATAGAAGAACTCCCAGAACCCCATCAACCACGTATCAACCAGGTTATGTGAATATCAGGCAAAACAACCTTTATTTGCTCTATTATGTGCTGGCTGGTGGTGGTTATTTCGCACTGGGAAGAGTTCAGGAGCCTAAATTTACTCCTTGCTCCTGAATAATTCTTATGTCATCCAAGAGTGAATCTGGTGAGCCAGCTAGAGTACCATCGTCCAAAAAACAATTGTTGAGCTCACTGGACAGGTTATCAGTGACTTCCTTGATGACTGGGCCGAAAAGAAAAGGAGAAAGGGGGTCACCCTGTTGGACACCTTGTGATTCAATATCATGTTCCCCGAATAGTAAAGTGAGATTTTTGCTGTAACATGAGTTTACAAACGGGTAGAGGGAAGGAAAAAGGCGATGAACTGCACTGAGTACTGCATCCCTTCTAACCAGATTGAAAACATTTTTGTTGAAGTCCAGTTTTATCAGGGCTTTTTCGTAATGTTGGCAATGTAGGCTCTAGCTGCATGAGCCGCTACCTCACACCCTTTGGGAATGCCAAACCAAAGCTGTTTTGGCTTCAGCATGTCTGCTGCTACCTGACTAACTGTTCTGGTACCAGCCTTAGCGACGAGGCGCCGGAATGAATTGCCCACAGCTATCGGTCTGATTCCTCCATCTTTTTTCCTCAGGGAACAGAGTGAAGTACCAAAAAAGATAGGGGTGCTCTGGTATGTTGCCAGTTAGACATGTGTTGGAGAATCTAGTTAGTTCCACCAGGAGACCCTGTGCAATGTCTCCCAGTGCAGGGTTGAGCATTTGTTTGATGTAGTTGGGTCTTAGTCCTGTGAACCCGCCTGATGATCCTGGTGGGAAGGATAAAGCCGCTTTATGTAACATGGATTCGAGCACACACAGGGGTTCTCTGGTGACACCGACTAGGGGAACACTGTCATCACGTGGAGCTCTGAGTGGGTGTTTTTCTCTCAAGGCTTGTGCTGTATCGGCTTCTCTAGTGGCAACCTTGTCCCCACTGGTGATGACTCTGATCGCTTCTATTGTCTTGCCTTCTTCTATTTTCTTGCTGACTATTGCTCTGATTTTGAATACCTCTGTTCTGCTGTTGATACCTTTCCTGCGGTGGGTGTTTTTGGCCCGGGTGGGGAGGGGTGCCTGGTTGTCCTCTCTAGGAAACCTATTTATAGCCATAATGACTGAGGAAGCTAGTAATTTGTCTCTCCTTGCAGGGACAGCTAGGCATATGTTACCAAACAGGAGAAGATTCCTGAAACCTTCCTGATTCCTCCCCTCGGCCGACAGGAGCTGGTCGGCCGAGCGGACAGAACGCTGGACTTGTGATCCTGTGGTCCCGGGTTTGATCCCGGGCGCCGGCGAGAAACAATGGGCAGAGTTTCTTTCACCCTATGCCCCTGTTACCTAGCAGTAAAATAGGTACCTGGGTGTTAGTCAGCTGTCACGGGCTGCTTTCTGGGGGTGGAGGCCTGATCGAGGACCGGGCCGCGGGGACACTAAAAAGCCCCGAAATCATCTCAAGATAACCTCAAGAAGAAGGCACCATGCTTGGATGGTTTCAGGAAAGTCGTTAACGTTTTTCAAGAGGCTGGATAGTTTGCCTGCCGCTTGGGAGGGAGCAGCTTTGGGGATATGCTGCAAGGTTCCAACCAATGTCGCTTTGATGGCTTCTAGTAGGTTCTCAGTCGAAATAAAGCTGTTGGAGGTGTTTTCCATGACTGCTGGTGTGAGACCTTGATTGATACTCTCTTTGGGAGGGCGCCACATACCCGGACAATCGGTTCCGTTGTGGGCATATTTGCGCACATCCCTGTTGGTCTTGAGACGCCACACCTTGTCACACACTTGGCATGTGCCATACCTGACACTGGTTGATGGCTTCTCTTGGCTGAGAGAAACCTGGCTGTCAGTCGTGACCTGCGACATCCTCGGGCGCTGGGTGGACGCTGGGCGGGCGCTGAGTGGACGCTGGGCGGGCGCTGGGCGGGGGTGGTGTTGGATGCTGGCTGGGGACTGAGCGGGAGCTGGGCGGACGTAGCGTAAGTGGGGGGGGGGGGGGGGAAACAAGGGGGTGGCGGTCGCGGTTGGGTGGGGCAGAGGAGGGAAGACCGGTACCTCTCGACTCGTGGGTTGGGTAACGGTACACACTTGAGGGTACTGTTAGGGGGGGGGGGCAGAGGGGTGACACAAACACATATGTATAATTCGTGATATATCAGTGCACTTGTAATCTGGTTCACTGTGGGCTCGATGCACTTAAAATACGATACCTGTTTCCCGAGATCCGAGGTATCTATTTTTCAAGGATATTTTCAAAGCACTTACCCACCGGTCACTCCCCCCACCCCTGGACTACCGCACAACATCACCCCCCCCCCTCCCCTCACCACCATAACCGAGGAAGCCCCTCAGGGCGCGTTTGTTGATCCTCACTGCAGTTCAGATGTTTCCACACTGCCAATCTACTTGTTTGATTGTTTTTGGGTGCGATGGTTCACCCTGGACATTTCCCGCCACTCTCAAACCTTCCCAGGATGTTCACGCTGCACATTATTGAGTCTGGGCCCGGTGGGGTCAGGATGTCACTAGATGTTGGCAGGGGTCGGCAGAGCCTCCTCCCAGCTTCCGTTCACTGTGGCGTCTACAGGGTTATACAGGGTCAAACAATAATTATAATTCAAATACACCAATTCAATATTTTTTTGAATAAAAAAGAAAATCAATCAGCCTGCTAGGCAAACTGGGCCTTGCATAGTAGGCCCAGAAGTGCGTTCTGGCTACTAGGTACAACATATGTTTATATATATATATATATATATATATATATATATATATATATATATATATATATATATATATATATATATATATATATATATACCAAAGTCACTACCAAAGATACCTTACAAGCAGAACTTATTGCAGAAGGAGGAAAGAATCGAGGCAACTACAGAAGCACCATACTGTCCCCCGAGCTTAGAGCGGCAGCTAAAAGCCTTCGTGAGAACAAGGAGATAGTTGTCAGGAGAGGTGACAAGTCGCCAATATATGTCATTCTTAAAAAAGACGAATATCTGGCGAAAATGAACATCATACTCTCTGACCAAACTAAGTTCCAAAGGGTAACGAAGGACACTACAGCCGAATTAAAAGCAAAGGTCAACAAACTGATCGAAACTGTGAACGCCAAGAAATCCGGACTCCACCTGCCAAAGATCATTGGGGAATATAAACCTGGATATGCGTATGGAAATGTCAAGACGCACAAGCCTGGAAACCCACTTCGGCCAATCATTAGCCAGATACCCACACCCACGTACAGATTGGCGAAGCGACTCAACGGCCTGCTGACTCCTTATGTTCCTTGCGCCTTCAGCCTGAAGTCTCCAAAGGAATTTGTGGACTTACTGCGGGGCGCACGGGCCACAGGGATAAGAGCCTCGTTGGACGTAGAATCGCTGTTTACCAACGTACCTGTGGACGAGACAATCGGAATGATAGCCGACAGAGTGTATCGTGATCCAGCCTGTACTCCTCTTGACATGCCAGAAAGTATTCTGAGGAAACTACTCCAAGCTTGTACTAAAGAGGCACCCTTCTTGAGCCCGGATGGGCACATGTATAAGCAAGTAGATGGGGTCGCCATGGGTTCTCCCCTAGGTGTCCTGTTTGCAAACTTCTACATGGGTACCATCGAGCAAAAAGTCTTAGTCGACATGAACTTGAAACCGGCCATATACTGCAGGTATGTTGACGACATTTTTACACAGGTACCTGATGTCAGACATCTGCAGGAGCTGAAGGAGGCATTTGAGCAGAGTTCCGTGCTGCGTTTCACTTACGAGACGGAAAAGGATGGGAAGCTGCCTTTTCTAGATGTAACAGTCATGGAAAAGGGCGGAGGTTTCCACACTGCAGTCTACACAAAGGAAACAAACATAGGAATGTGCCTAAATGCCAACAGCGACTGCCCTGACAGGTACAAGAGGAGTGTTGTTAACGCATACGTCGACCGTGCTCTCAGCCACAGATCAGAATGGAAGCAAGTCGACGAAGAACTCTGTAGGGTAAGGCAGGTTCTAGTCAATAACGGCTTCTCCAATGGTTTCATCGAAGACATCATAAGAAGGAAAGTGAAAAGCCATGCAACCTCCGAAGAGACAACTAACACAACACCTATACCCCCTATTAGACTATTTTACAGGAACTTCTTTTCCACAGCTCATAAAACAGAGGAAAGGGTCCTGAAAGATATTGTTAATAGAAACGTTATCCCTACAGACAAAAATCAGAGGATACAACTGACGATTTACTATAAAACCAGAAAAACGGCCAGCCTACTCATGAGAAACTCTCCAGACACGAAACAGAACGCTTTAAAAGAGACTAACGTCGTCTATGCCTTCAAATGCCCACTTGGGGACTGTAAGCTCCAAAAAACCCAGTATATAGGCAAGACAACAACATCTCTTTCTAGGCGTTTAACGATGCATAAACAACAGGGCTCCATTAAGGAACATATAATCTCTTCCCATAACCAAACCATCGCCAGAGAAATCCTAGTAAACAACACAGAAATCATCGATAGATACAGCGATAGCAGGCGGCTTGACGTTTGCGAGGCACTACACATCAAGAAATCAACACCAGCAATCAACAGCCAATTATTGCACAACTATATTCTACCCACCTCAAGACTCCGCTCCAATATAGAAGCATCAAGAAATATGGACCAATAGGCTTTCTACAAACACTTCTATTCAATACCCATTGTTTCTGTTCTGTCTTGTGTTGATACTTTTAATACCCTATTAATATCCTCTAGTGTTCTGTCTTGTGTTAATGCCACATCATCCTTCCCACCTCACTCAAATGTAATGCCACATCACCCTTCCCACCTCACTCAAATGTAGATATAAAATCAGGGAAACGCAAGTTCTAATCAGTTGTGTATTTGTGAAGTCTTTGAAAATGTAATAAGTTTTACGAAACGCGCCCGTGTCGCGTCAGACTAGAAATAAAAATGAATTTTGGAGAAGTGATTTTTGATTTACCTCCAACAGTGAAGCATAATGTACGAAAGATTGAGAAAATTCGTGTTAGAATTATTAATCTTACTTTTTCGGTCATATTTAATAATATATGTCTACAGGAAAGACTGCTACCAAAATATACTAATGTTAAAGTGCACGACCCAGCAGCAAGGAATCAAGCCTTCACGATAAAATATCGCCAGGATCTGATTCGTGATCAGATATACAAGGCAGAGAATGAAATCAAAGACAACAAAACGCAACTACTTCATGCTACAAACGAGTGGAGAAATAGCAACATCGACCATAGTATCCGTACCCGCATTGAACAACACCTCGACATCCTCACAGACCAACATCACCTCAGCACTGAAACAAGGATTATCAAGAAACTAACAACATTATATGGAGGACCTATGGCAATTCCACGACCAAGAGATGGCTTCCTGAACCTTGCAGGAATTAACCTCACTGAGGACCAAGTCACTCTCCTAAATCTGGGCATAAACTGTCATGTTATGTCCAGACCGAGTGAAATGGCCCGGAAAGTGGAGTTGGAAATTCTGTTGGACGACATATTCGACCTCGAGACACAAAAGAAGGTCACTACCAAAGATACCTTACAAGCAGAACTTATTGCAGAAGGAGGAAAGAATCGAGGCAACTACAGAAGCACCATACTGTCCCCCGAGCTTAGAGCGGCAGCTAAAAGCCTTCGTGAGAACAAGGAGATAGTTGTCAGGAGAGGTGACAAGTCGCCAATATATGTCATTCTTAAAAAAGACGAATATCTGGCGAAAATGAACATCATACTCTCTGACCAAACTAAGTTCCAAAGGGTAACGAAGGACACTACAGCCGAATTAAAAGCAAAGGTCAACAAACTGATCGAAACTGTGAACGCCAAGAAATCCGGACTCCACCTGCCAAAGATCATTGGGGAATATAAACCTGGATATGCGTATGGAAATGTCAAGACGCACAAGCCTGGAAACCCACTTCGGCCAATCATTAGCCAGATACCCACACCCACGTACAGATTGGCGAAGCGACTCAACGGCCTGCTGACTCCTTATATTCCTTGCGCCTTCAGCCTGAAGTCTCCAAAGGAATTTGTGGACTTACTGCGGGGCGCACGGGCCACAGGGATAAGAGCCTCGTTGGACGTAGAATCGCTGTTTACCAACGTACCTGTGGACGAGACAATCGGAATGATAGCCGACAGAGTGTATCGTGATCCAGCCTGTACTCCTCTTGACATGCCAGAAAGTATTCTGAGGAAACTACTCCAAGCTTGTACTAAAGAGGCACCCTTCTTGAGCCCGGATGGGCACATGTATAAGCAAGTAGATGGGGTCGCCATGGGTTCTCCCCTAGGTGTCCTGTTTGCAAACTTCTACATGGGTACCATCGAGCAAAAAGTCTTAGTCGACATGAACTTGAAACCGGCCATATACTGCAGGTATGTTGACGACATTTTTACACAGGTACCTGATGTCAGACATCTGCAGGAGCTGAAGGAGGCATTTGAGCAGAGTTCCGTGCTGCGTTTCACTTACGAGACGGAAAAGGATGGGAAGCTGCCTTTTCTAGATGTAACAGTCATGGAAAAGGGCGGAGGTTTCCACACTGCAGTCTACACAAAGGAAACAAACATAGGAATGTGCCTAAATGCCAACAGCGACTGCCCTGACAGGTACAAGAGGAGTGTTGTTAACGCATACGTCGACCGTGCTCTCAGCCACAGCTCAGAATGGAAGCAAGTCGACGAAGAACTCTGTAGGGTAAGGCAGGTTCTAGTCAATAACGGCTTCTCCAATGGTTTCATCGAAGACATCATAAGAAGGAAAGTGAAAAGCCATGCAACCTCCGAAGAGACAACTAACACAACACCTATACCCCCTATTAGACTATTTTACAGGAACTTCTTTTCCACAGCTCATAAAACAGAGGAAAGGGTCCTGAAAGATATTGTTAATAGAAACGTTATCCCTACAGACAAAAATCAGAGGATACAACTGACGATTTACTATAAAACCAGAAAAACGGCCAGCCTACTCATGAGAAACTCTCCAGACACGAAACAGAACGCTTTAAAAGAGACTAACGTCGTCTATGCCTTCAAATGCCCACTTGGGGACTGTAAGCTCCAAAAAACCCAGTATATAGGCAAGACAACAACATCTCTTTCTAGGCGTTTAACGATGCATAAACAACAGGGCTCCATTAAGGAACATATAATCTCTTCCCATAACCAAACCATCGCCAGAGAAATCCTAGTAAACAACACAGAAATCATCGATAGATACAGCGATAGCAGGCGGCTTGACGTTTGCGAGGCACTACACATCAAGAAGTCAACACCAGCAATCAACAGCCAATTATTGCACAACTATATTCTACCCACCTCAAGACTCCGCTCCAATATAGAAGCATCAAGAAATATGGACCAATAGGCTTTCTACATACACTTCTATTCAATACCCATTGTTTCTGTTCTGTCTTGTGTTGATACTTTTAATACCCTATTAATATCCTCTAGTGTTCTGTCTTGTGTTAATGCCACATCATCCTTCCCACCTCACTCAAATGTAATGCCACATCACCCTTCCCACCTCACTCAAATGTAGATATAAAATCAGGGAAACGCAAGTTCTAATCAGTTGTGTATTTGTGAAGTCTTTGAAAATGTAATAAGTTTTACGAAACGCGCCCGTGTCGCGTCAGACTAGAAATAAAAATGAATTTTGGAGAAGTGATTTTTGATTTACCTCCAACAGTGAAGCATAATGTACGAAAGATTGAGAAAATTCGTGTTAGAATTATTAATCTTACTTTTTCGGTCATATTTAATAATATATGTCTACAGGAAAGACTGCTACCAAAATATACTAATGTTAAAGTGCACGACCCAGCAGCAAGGAATCAAGCCTTCACGATAAAATATCGCCAGGATCTGATTCGTGATCAGATATACAAGGCAGAGAATGAAATCAAAGACAACAAAACGCAACTACTTCATGCTACAAACGAGTGGAGAAATAGCAACATCGACCATAGTATCCGTACCCGCATTGAACAACACCTCGACATCCTCACAGACCAACATCACCTCAGCACTGAAACAAGGATTATCAAGAAACTAACAACATTATATGGAGGACCTATGGCAATTCCACGACCAAGAGATGGCTTCCTGAACCTTGCAGGAATTAACCTCACTGAGGACCAAGTCACTCTCCTAAATCTGGGCATAAACTGTCATGTTATGTCCAGACCGAGTGAAATGGCCCGGAAAGTGGAGTTGGAAATTCTGTTGGACGACATATTCGACCTCGAGACACAAAAGAAGGTCACTACCAAAGATACCTTACAAGCAGAACTTATTGCAGAAGGAGGAAAGAATCGAGGCAACTACAGAAGCACCATACTGTCCCCCGAGCTTAGAGCGGCAGCTAAAAGCCTTCGTGAGAACAAGGAGATAGTTGTCAGGAGAGGTGACAAGTCGCCAATATATGTCATTCTTAAAAAAGACGAATATCTGGCGAAAATGAACATCATACTCTCTGACCAAACTAAGTTCCAAAGGGTAACGAAGGACACTACAGCCGAATTAAAAGCAAAGGTCAACAAACTGATCGAAACTGTGAACGCCAAGAAATCCGGACTCCACCTGCCAAAGATCATTGGGGAATATAAACCTGGATATGCGTATGGAAATGTCAAGACGCACAAGCCTGGAAACCCACTTCGGCCAATCATTAGCCAGATACCCACACCCACGTACAGATTGGCGAAGCGACTCAACGGCCTGCTGACTCCTTATGTTCCTTGCGCCTTCAGCCTGAAGTCTCCAAAGGAATTTGTGGACTTACTGCGGGGCGCACGGGCCACAGGGATAAGAGCCTCGTTGGACGTAGAATCGCTGTTTACCAACGTACCTGTGGACGAGACAATCGGAATGATAGCCGACAGAGTGTATCGTGATCCAGCCTGTACTCCTCTTGACATGCCAGAAAGTATTCTGAGGAAACTACTCCAAGCTTGTACTAAAGAGGCACCCTTCTTGAGCCCGGATGGGCACATGTATAAGCAAGTAGATGGGGTCGCCATGGGTTCTCCCCTAGGTGTCCTGTTTGCAAACTTCTACATGGGTACCATCGAGCAAAAAGTCTTAGTCGACATGAACTTGAAACCGGCCATATACTGCAGGTATGTTGACGACATTTTTACACAGGTACCTGATGTCAGACATCTGCAGGAGCTGAAGGAGGCATTTGAGCAGAGTTCCGTGCTGCGTTTCACTTACGAGACGGAAAAGGATGGGAAGCTGCCTTTTCTAGATGTAACAGTCATGGAAAAGGGCGGAGGTTTCCACACTGCAGTCTACACAAAGGAAACAAACATAGGAATGTGCCTAAATGCCAACAGCGACTGCCCTGACAGGTACAAGAGGAGTGTTGTTAACGCATACGTCGACCGTGCTCTCAGCCACAGCTCAGAATGGAAGCAAGTCGACGAAGAACTCTGTAGGGTAAGGCAGGTTCTAGTCAATAACGGCTTCTCCAATGGTTTCATCGAAGACATCATAAGAAGGAAAGTGAAAAGCCATGCAACCTCCGAAGAGACAACTAACACAACACCTATACCCCCTATTAGACTATTTTACAGGAACTTCTTTTCCACAGCTCATAAAACAGAGGAAAGGGTCCTGAAAGATATTGTTAATAGAAACGTTATCCCTACAGACAAAAATCAGAGGATACAACTGACGATTTACTATAAAACCAGAAAAACGGCCAGCCTACTCATGAGAAACTCTCCAGACACGAAACAGAACGCTTTAAAAGAGACTAACGTCGTCTATGCCTTCAAATGCCCACTTGGGGACTGTAAGCTCCAAAAAACCCAGTATATAGGCAAGACAACAACATCTCTTTCTAGGCGTTTAACGATGCATAAACAACAGGGCTCCATTAAGGAACATATAATCTCTTCCCATAACCAAACCATCGCCAGAGAAATCCTAGTAAACAACACAGAAATCATCGATAGATACAGCGATAGCAGGCGGCTTGACGTTTGCGAGGCACTACACATCAAGAAGTCAACACCAGCAATCAACAGCCAATTATTGCACAACTATATTCTACCCACCTCAAGACTCCGCTCCAATATAGAAGCATCAAGAAATATGGACCAATAGGCTTTCTACATACACTTCTATTCAATACCCATTGTTTCTGTTCTGTCTTGTGTTGATACTTTTAATACCCTATTAATATCCTCTAGTGTTCTGTCTTGTGTTAATGCCACATCATCCTTCCCACCTCACTCAAATGTAATGCCACATCACCCTTCCCACCTCACTCAAATGTAGATATAAAATCAGGGAAACGCAAGTTCTAATCAGTTGTGTATTTGTGAAGTCTTTGAAAATGTAATAAGTTTTACGAAACGCGCCCGTGTCGCGTCAGACTAGAAATAAAAATGAATTTTGGAGAAGTGATTTTTGATTTACCTCCAACAGTGAAGCATAATGTACGAAAGATTGAGAAAATTCGTGTTAGAATTATTAATCTTACTTTTTCGGTCATATTTAATAATATATGTCTACAGGAAAGACTGCTACCAAAATATACTAATGTTAAAGTGCACGACCCAGCAGCAAGGAATCAAGCCTTCACGATAAAATATCGCCAGGATCTGATTCGTGATCAGATATACAAGGCAGAGAATGAAATCAAAGACAACAAAACGCAACTACTTCATGCTACAAACGAGTGGAGAAATAGCAACATCGACCATAGTATCCGTACCCGCATTGAACAACACCTCGACATCCTCACAGACCAACATCACCTCAGCACTGAAACAAGGATTATCAAGAAACTAACAACATTATATGGAGGACCTATGGCAATTCCACGACCAAGAGATGGCTTCCTGAACCTTGCAGGAATTAACCTCACTGAGGACCAAGTCACTCTCCTAAATCTGGGCATAAACTGTCATGTTATGTCCAGACCGAGTGAAATGGCCCGGAAAGTGGAGTTGGAAATTCTGTTGGACGACATATTCGACCTCGAGACACAAAAGAAGGTCACTACCAAAGATACCTTACAAGCAGAACTTATTGCAGAAGGAGGAAAGAATCGAGGCAACTACAGAAGCACCATACTGTCCCCCGAGCTTAGAGCGGCAGCTAAAAGCCTTCGTGAGAACAAGGAGATAGTTGTCAGGAGAGGTGACAAGTCGCCAATATATGTCATTCTTAAAAAAGACGAATATCTGGCGAAAATGAACATCATACTCTCTGACCAAACTAAGTTCCAAAGGGTAACGAAGGACACTACAGCCGAATTAAAAGCAAAGGTCAACAAACTGATCGAAACTGTGAACGCCAAGAAATCCGGACTCCACCTGCCAAAGATCATTGGGGAATATAAACCTGGATATGCGTATGGAAATGTCAAGACGCACAAGCCTGGAAACCCACTTCGGCCAATCATTAGCCAGATACCCACACCCACGTACAGATTGGCGAAGCGACTCAACGGCCTGCTGACTCCTTATGTTCCTTGCGCCTTCAGCCTGAAGTCTCCAAAGGAATTTGTGGACTTACTGCGGGGCGCACGGGCCACAGGGATAAGAGCCTCGTTGGACGTAGAATCGCTGTTTACCAACGTACCTGTGGACGAGACAATCGGAATGATAGCCGACAGAGTGTATCGTGATCCAGCCTGTACTCCTCTTGACATGCCAGAAAGTATTCTGAGGAAACTACTCCAAGCTTGTACTAAAGAGGCACCCTTCTTGAGCCCGGATGGGCACATGTATAAGCAAGTAGATGGGGTCGCCATGGGTTCTCCCCTAGGTGTCCTGTTTGCAAACTTCTACATGGGTACCATCGAGCAAAAAGTCTTAGTCGACATGAACTTGAAACCGGCCATATACTGCAGGTATGTTGACGACATTTTTACACAGGTACCTGATGTCAGACATCTGCAGGAGCTGAAGGAGGCATTTGAGCAGAGTTCCGTGCTGCGTTTCACTTACGAGACGGAAAAGGATGGGAAGCTGCCTTTTCTAGATGTAACAGTCATGGAAAAGGGCGGAGGTTTCCACACTGCAGTCTACACAAAGGAAACAAACATAGGAATGTGCCTAAATGCCAACAGCGACTGCCCTGACAGGTACAAGAGGAGTGTTGTTAACGCATACGTCGACCGTGCTCTCAGCCACAGCTCAGAATGGAAGCAAGTCGACGAAGAACTCTGTAGGGTAAGGCAGGTTCTAGTCAATAACGGCTTCTCCAATGGTTTCATCGAAGACATCATAAGAAGGAAAGTGAAAAGCCATGCAACCTCCGAAGAGACAACTAACACAACACCTATACCCCCTATTAGACTATTTTACAGGAACTTCTTTTCCACAGCTCATAAAACAGAGGAAAGGGTCCTGAAAGATATTGTTAATAGAAACGTTATCCCTACAGACAAAAATCAGAGGATACAACTGACGATTTACTATAAAACCAGAAAAACGGCCAGCCTACTCATGAGAAACTCTCCAGACACGAAACAGAACGCTTTAAAAGAGACTAACGTCGTCTATGCCTTCAAATGCTCACTTGGGGACTGTAAGCTCCAAAAAACCCAGTATATAGGCAAGACAACAACATCTCTTTCTAGGCATTTAACGATGCATAAACAACAGGGCTCCATTAAGGAACATATAATCTCTTCCCATAACCAAACCATCGCCAGAGAAATCCTAGTAAACAACACAGAAATCATCGATAGATACAGCGATAGCAGGCGGCTTGACGTTTGCGAGGCACTACACATCAAGAAGTCAACACCAGCAATCAACAGCCAATTATTGCACAACTATATTCTACCCACCTCAAGACTCCGCTCCAATATAGAAGCATCAAGAAATATGGACCAATAGGCTTTCTACAAACACTTCTATTCAATACCCATTGTTTCTGTTCTGTCTTGTGTTGATACTTTTAATACCCTATTAATATCCTCTAGTGTTCTGTCTTGTGTTAATGCCACATCATCCTTCCCACCTCACTCAAATGTAATGCCACATCACCCTTCCCACCTCACTCAAATGTAGATATAAAATCAGGGAAACGCAAGTTCTAATCAGTTGTGTATTTGTGAAGTCTTTGAAAATGTAATAAGTTTTACGAAACGCGCCCGTGTCGCGTCAGACTAGAAATAAAAATGAATTTTGGAGAAGTGATTTTTGATTTACCTCCAACAGTGAAGCATAATGTACGAAAGATTGAGAAAATTCGAGTTAGAATTATTAATCTTACTTTTTCGGTCATATTTAATAATATATGTCTACAGGAAAGACTGCTACCAAAATATACTAATATATATATATATATATATATATATATATATATATATATATATATATATATATATATATATATACATATATATATATATGTATATATATATATATATATATATATATATATATATATATATATATATGTGTCGTACCTAGTAGCCAGAACGCACTTCTCGGCCTACTACGCAAGGCCCGATTTGCCTAATAAACCCAGTTTTCCAGAATTAATATATTTCCTTTAATTATTTACTTATGAAATGATAAAGCTACCCATTTCATTATGTATGAGGTCAATTTTTTTTTATTGGAGTTCAAATTAACGTAGATACATGACCTAACCTAACCAAGCCTACCTAACCTAACCTAACCTATCTTTATAGATTAGGTTAGGTTAGGTAGCTGAAAAAGTTAGGTTAGGTTAGGTTAGGTAGGTTAGGTAGTCGAAAAACAATTAATTCATGAAAACTTGGCTTATTAGGCAAATCGGGCGTTGCATAGTAGGCTGACAAGTGCGTTCTGGCTACTAGGTACGACATATATATATATATATATATATATATATATATATATATATATATATATATATATATATATATATATATATATATATATATATATATATATATATATATATATATATATTTATATATATATATATATATATATGTCTTACCTAGTAGCCAGAACGCACTTTTCGGCCAACTATGCAAGGCCCGATTTGCCTAATAAGCCAAGTTTTCCTGAATTAATATATTTTCTCTAATTTTTTTCTTATGAAATGATAAAGCTACCCATTTCATTATGTATGAGGTCAATTTTTTTTTATTGTAGTTAAAATTAACGTAGATATATGACCGAACCTAACCAACCCTACCTAACCTAACCTAACCTATCTTTATAGGTTAGGTTAGGTTAGGTAACCTAAAAAGTTAGGTTAGGTTAGGTTAGGTAGGTTAGGTTGCCGAAAAACAATTAATTCATGAAAACTTGGCTTATTAGGCAAATTGGGCCTAGCATAGTAGGCTGAGAAGGACGTTCTGGCTACTAGGCACGACATATATATATATATATATATATATATATATATATATATATATATATATATATATATATATATATATATATATATATATATATATCTATATATATATATATATATATATATATATATATATATATATATATATATATATATATATATATATCTATATATATATATATATATATATATATATATATATATATATATATATATATATATATATATATATATCTATATATATATATATATATATATATATATATATATATATATATATATATATATTGTTGGGGTTTAATGTATATAGTTGTTGTTATTGTTATTCTCGGTGAGCAACCGTATCAGAACTTCCCCTGGCAAGGTCGCCAATGTTGGGGTAAAAGGGTATATATTTATATAGTTCCACTCTCTGGTGGTGAACAACAGTTATCTCAATGTCACTCACCGTAGCCCTGCGGGTCTTCACTCTAATCCTCTCGGCGCCACTGCACGCCAGGAGAGTATCCCAGTCAATCCCAACCGGCCTCTGATTGAGAAGGAGTGGGAACACAACTCGTAATCTTAACTGTTATGTGCCCGCCCCAACAATAGGGCTTTACTATTAACCACAAGGTCGCCAACTGGTGTTTTCGGTGTCCAGTAACACTTCAGTGGACTGGTTGAATTGTGGTATCCTTGGCAAGGTCACACTCAATAGATCAAGATATCAGGCAGGTACTTACTTTTATCACTCTTGCTTTCAAGTATAATATAGCCACAAGATAAATGGAGGGGATGATATCAAACACAAAAGTATTTTGTAATTTACTTAAAATTCATTCAAAGATGTCACAAGGTCATATCAATTAATAATCAGCTGATCCAGGCGAGAGTCGGTCGTTCCCACGTATATTAAACGCTCACTACGGTGGCAACACTTCCCCCCTCTTGTCAATGTCACGATCAGCTGAGCGCCCCCTTTCCGCGCGAAAGTTTATTGCTTGTTTCTCTAGCGGCACGCGCGCTGTTTCTTTAAGTTCTCACAGTCACTAGAAGCTCGCACACTCGATATTTGCAACAATAGCACGTATTATTTCGCTACACTGTACTTGGGCTCTAAGCAATCTTTTCTATAACAAATGCGACAATAATTTACTGTAATGGTTTTACTCACTGCCCTTCATGTAATGGTAACTTATGGATTATTTAACACTGGAGTTCTCAGTACTTCCTTTCGTGGGCGATAACACAATAAATCACTGCACTCACAAATGGTTAATCAATGCACGAACATAGACATATATAATATAGATAAATCGGACATCAATAAATGGTAAATAAATAGTTTCTGGGCACATAGCCTAACTTCCAAATACTGGCATAATATTATATATAATTTCTCACTATATGTTCACATTGAAGTCTCATGAAAGATATTCAAACACACAGTAAATTCATCACTTAATCCGGGTGCCTGTACACACCAATAATAATATATCTAGGTATCTTGAGTACTCTTGATAGTACTGTCCTGCACACTGGTGCCTTACTGTGACATTGGTGAGCCTTGCTCACGACATACAAAATCCTCAGGCTGAATAATATAGCCAAATAATATAGCTGACTAAGAGAATGGGGAGGGAAACTAGAACCACCTACTTTCACCTATCCTCCGATGAGAGTTGAGTTGTAGCTCCTGGTCCTGGCTCCTGCCTTGTGTCGGGAACACCCCCCCACACACACGTTGTCGTGTCCTCCAGGAACCTCAACCAATGTCCCACCGTTAGCGCGTAGTCTCCGTGCCTTCTTCCCAGCAGGTCCGTGCTCCTCCTCGACTTCTTGTAGGGTTGGAGTCGGTCTCCTGGCCGTCGACTTCTCCCAACTACGGCTGTCCGCCTACTTCTCGGCTGCAGTCGTCCGGATTCCCAACTAGTCCTCTTCTTCCTCTGCTACCCAGGGGCTCTGGTCAGCCACTACGCCGTCACGACTGGGTGAACTGCCTCAGACGTCGCCTACGTCACTGCACAGACTTCACTTCTTCTGGCACAGTACCTGTCCTGGAGCACTTGTTGCTCAATAACCGTCGATTCCTTCTCTGGTTTAACACATGAACTAAGGAAGACCTCACAGAGTACTGGCAGACTTCAGGTGACGCGTAAATCCACGGGAGCGGGAAACAACTGTCAAACTGACAGGACCAATCGTCGCACGTCCAACCTCCTTGACGTGTCGTGTCTGACTGATGGCGCCAACGCGGCGCGCTGCCCGGACCCCATTTCCTTCGTGACGTCACTTTTGCCACGGGAGGTTTTCATTGGCTCCCGGTGCCACATTGCTGTCGGTGACCAATCCGGTGTCACTGACGTCACACAGTTTTGGCGGGGAATCAGGAGAGCCAGCGCCATCTTGGCTACCTAAAGGGCCTAAACCACAGGCCAAAATATTATTGTTTCACAAATTTCTCGGCTCTCCGAGAACACTCCACTCTCCCACATATATCAAATTGATGCCTGCGACCTAGAGAACGCTTGGGAAAAGTGGACATGACTCTTACTGCAGGCGTGGGAGAAATATAAGGGGGGGGAACACCATCACATACCCCTCCCCTTAAAATAAGAGTCATGTCTGGTTAGTGTATACGGGACAGGGCATCTGCTACTACGTTGTCCTTCCCCTTGATGTGCTTGATTTCCAGCCGGTACTCTTGCAGTAACAACGCCCACCTCGTCAGGCGTTGGTTGGAGTTCTTCATTTTGTACAAAAAGGTGAGAGGGTTGTGATCTGTGAATACCAGAATAGGTCTCGCCCCTCCTCCTACGTACACATCAAAGTGCTTCAGGGCCATAACTAGCGCCAATGCCTCTTTCTCAACGGTGCTATAGGCCCACTGGTATTTTACAAACTTCTTCGAGTAGAACGCTACTGGCCTATGTACTTCATTCCTTTCTTGAGCCAACATGGCCCCTATCCCAACGTCGCTGGCGTCCACGTACAGGATGAATCCGGCTGAAAAATCTGGAGATATTAATACCGGGGCCTCCGTCAACAATTTCTTGGTCTTTTCAAAAGACTCTTGGCAGGCCTCTCCCCATCTCCATCGTACTTTCTTGGAGAGTAGCTCGGTTAGGGGATGCGCTACCGTGGAGAAATTCCTGCAGAACCCACGATAGTACCCTATCATCCCGAGGTACCTTAGCAACTCTTTACGCGTTCTGGGCACGGGGTATTCATTGATGGCTGATACTTTGTTATCAACAGGAGTGACTTCACCTTGGCCGATGACAAAACCGAGGTACTCTAAGTGAGCCTTCCCGAACTCACTCTTGGCCAAATTTACAGTCAAGTTAGCCTCCTCTAGCCTTCTGAATAATTCCCCAAGTCTCTCCAGATGCGTCTTCCAATCGTCGGCGTACACGACGATGTCATCGATGTAAACCGTGCAGCCTGCGGCACCCCTTAACAGCTCATTCATCATCCGCTGGAAGCAGCTGCCGCTGTTTTTCATACCAAAAGGCAATACCTTATACTGGTACAGCCCGTCAGGAGTTGCGAAAGCTGATATCTTCCTGGCCTCAGGAGTCAAAGAGATCTGGTAGTACCCCTTGAGTAGATCGACCTTGGATACGTACCGTGCACTGCCCACCTGGTCAATGCAATCGCTCACCTTTGGCATGGGGTGAGAATCTGCCACTGTGATGGAGTTCACCCTCCTGTAATCTGTACAAAAGCGGTATGTTCCGTCGCTTTTCCTCACCAACAAGCATGGGGAACTCCACTCACTTTTACTGGGCTCCGCAAGGTCGTTCTCAAGGAGATACTCCACCTCCTTTCTCATCAGCTCTCGCTTCTCTGGGCTCACCCTATACGCGCTCTGCTTGACGGGCCTGGCGTCCCTCACCTCTACCTCGTGCGTTACACTCCTGTGTCGTCGGGGCACGTCGGTAAAGAGGGAGGCATTCTTCCTCAGTAGGTTCGTCAGGTCCGCTCTCTGTTTCCCTTCCAGATGAAGTAGCTTGTCTTCGATCTTCTCCAGACTCTCGGTGTTGGTGAGACGGGTGCCGTCCGCCCTGGACCACTTTCCTTCCTCCTCCGGGAGTTCTTGGTCCACCTGTAAGCATAGAACTGTCTTCTGCTGGGGTTCTCGGGTCATCGTTCCGTCCTGCCTGGCGGCTCCTCCTTCCAACGTGAAGAAAAGTTTCAGGCGGTCTACGTGACACACCTGCTTCTTGCGGGGTCTATCCGGCTTCCCAATCTCGTACGACACAGGACCCAACCGCCGTAGCACCTGGTATGGTCCCTCGAACCGCGACTCGGTCACCCTACCTTTACCTGGCAGCAAAACCATCACTTGGGATCCGACCTGGAACTCCCTCTGCGTCGCTCTCTTGTCGTACCACTCCGACATCTTACGCTGCGCCTCCTTCAGGTGTTTCCCAGCTAGTTCCTTCGCTAGAGTGAGACGTTCTTTGAACTTCTGGACATATTCATTCACCGTTCCCACGGTCGCTCCCGGTGTCCATTGTTCCTTCAGCATGGATAGCATGGCACATATAATATAGATAAATGAAAAGTAAGCCTTCTCGGGACCCACACGTCCTCCTTTGGACTCACTAATCAATTCGGGGAACTCCATCTGCTGCAACTCTCCAAGACGAGTGCGGTCTACCCCTAGAGAACTGGTGAGGGTCACCTGCAACTCACCATTCGGGCTACCTTCGCCCTCCGCTCGTTCTCCGGGTCCTATGAAGAGGTGATCTATTCCCAGGCTGTCGGACGTCTCCTCAGCCCCATCAGATCCACAACCTCCTTGTTCTTCGCGCTGTCTCGGCATCACAGCACAAACTGGGAACGCCACCGGGGCGATTCCCTTCTCGTCCCCAAAGCCGTCTAACACTCCGCCCGTCTCCTTGTATTGTTCTAGGCACTCCTCGCCTTTCACGAGATTCGGGAGTACATATCCTCCACATGCGTCATTCCCCAAGATGACCTGTGCCTCCATCTTGGGCATTGATGTACAGACCCCCACCACAAGGGTCTGACAGCCATAATCGGAATTCAAAGTTACCTGGTGTAGGGGCATCCTCACTGGGCCTCCCACAGTGGTCACACTTGCCACCCCCACACTGGTACTCTTGTAACCCTCGGGGAACAGGGTTTCACTCACCAGGGTAAAATCGGCCCCAGTGTCTCTTAATATTTTCACTGGGATGGGGTCTGCGTCCCCCATCCTTACAGTTCCCTGACACACGAATGGGTGAACTTTCTTCTCCCCACTCAGCACGGGTTCATCCCGCACCCTCTCGGCCCTCTGGTCCTCGAACCTCACTAAAGCAACGTGTCCCCGCTGCTTAGGGCGTCTGCATTCCCGCGCGACGTGTCCGATTATTACGCAGTTGTAGCAGCGGACCCTCGTCGGAGACCATCCGCCACCGCTCGTCTTAGCACTGCCACCAGAGGCCGTCGCTACCTGTGTCTTCCTCGCACCACTTGTTGACTCCTTCGTTGCAGTAACAGCTCCTGAGCCCTCAGCTTGGTTCTTCTTGATCGGCTCTACAGCACCTTTTGATCCTCGGGTGTCCCAACTTGAGAGGTGGGACTTGGGAGAACTCGCTCCTGTCCTCCATCCATCCGTCCTTCTATAATTCCTATTGTTTCCGGCGTATACGGGTGGTCGGTGCTGTCCCTCTCGGCGTGGGCGTAGGGCTTCTTCTAACATGTCGGCTCGGTCGGCTGTGGCCGTCAGGTCCTTTATGTCCACCTCCTTCACTCTCACCCTGATCTCGGGAGAGAGCACGGACATAAACTTTTCCATGACCATTAGCTCCTTGACCTCTTCAACCGACCTCGCTCCTTCAGAGTCCAGCCACTTAAGGAACTTTCTTTCCATGTCCCTTGCCGTCTCCGCATAAGACTTTCCTGGTGAACGGGTACATTCCCTGAACCTCTTTCTGTAACATTCCGGTGTGAGCTTGAAGGAATGGAGCACAGCTCGTTTTACCGCATCGTAGTTGGTGCATTCCTGGAAGTCGAGCATAGTGTAGGCTTCACGAGCTTCACCTGTGAGCCTCCCTTGAACCAGCTCCGCCCACTCCGCCCCCGGCCACCTCTTCAAAGCTGCAACCCTTTCAAAGTGGTCGAAGAAACTTTCGGCTTCATTTGGCACAAAGACCGGCAGATCTCGTTCCCTCTCTCGTCGGTCTTCCTGTTGCGGCGGAGCAGGGGCACCTAGTCCTAGTTCAGCTCGCTTCAGCTCCACCTCCTTGTTGGCTTCTATCTCCTGCTGTCTCATCCTAGCTTCTCGCTCGTGTTCTTCCCTGCATAGCTGTGCTTCTCGCTCTTGTTCTTCCCTGCATAGCTGTGCTTCTCGCTCTTGTTCTTCCCTGCGTAGCTGTGCTTCTCGCTCCTCACGCTTCAGCTGCGCTTCTCGCTCCTCACGCTTCAACTGTGCTTCTGCTTCTCGCTCTTCACGCTTCAGCTGTGCTTCTGCTTCTCGCTCTTCTCGCTTTAGTTGTGCTTCCAGCTGTAACTTCATTATTTCCAGCTTAACGCTGTGCCTGCTGCCGCTGGATCCCCTGCTGCTTCCACCAATGCTCAGGTGTTCTCCCACACTGGCAGGTGTCTGTGGTCGTTCCTCCCCCAAAGCTTCGTCTCGTGCCCTGAGCTGTGCCATTATCTCTAATCTTCTTTCTCCCACTCTGGCAGATCTCAGCTTTATTCCAAAATGATCTGCTATAGCCTGTAACTGTGCCTTGGTCCACTCTTCCAGCACCTGTTCATCTCTAGTGTCAATAAACCTTGTTACTTTATCATCCTCCATCTTGTGCTATGAGTGATAACCTGCACCTGATCTCTAATACCACTGCCAAGTACCACCACTGCAACCTTTATTTCGATCGTTATCCTGGCAAGGTCGCCAATGTTGGGGTTTAAGGTATATAGTTGTTGTTATTGTTATTCTCGGTGAGCAACCGTATCAGAACTTCCCCTGGCAAGGTCGCCAATGTTGGGGTAAAAGGGTATATATTTATATAGTTCCACTCTCTGGTGGTGAACAACAGTTATCTCAATGTCACTCACCGTAGCCCTGCGGGTCTTCACTCTAATCCTCTCGGCGCCACTGCACGCCAGGAGAGTATCCCAGTCAATCCCAACCGGCCTCTGATTGAGAAGGAGTGGGAACACAACTCGTAATCTTAACTGTTATGTGCCCGCCCCAACAATAGGGCTTTACTATTAACCACAAGGTCGCCAACTGGTGTTTTCGGTGTCCAGTAACACTTCAGTGGACTGGTTGAATTGTGGTATCCTTGGCAAGGTCACACTCAATAGATCAGGATATCAGGCAGGTACTTACTTTTATCACTCTTGCTTTCAAGTATAATATAGCCACAAGATAAATGGAGGGGATGATATCAAACACAAAAGTATTTTGTAATTTACTTAAAATTCATTCAAAGATGTCACAAGGTCATATCAATTAATAATCAGCTGATCCAGGTGGGAGTCGGTCGTTCCCACATATATTAAACGCTCACTACGGTGGCAACACTTCCCCCCTCTTGTCAATGTCACGATCAGCTGATCGCCCCCTTTCCACGCGAAAGTTTATTGCTTGTTTCTCTAGCGGCACGCGCGCTGTTTCTTTAAGTTCTCACAGTCACTAGAAGCTCGCACACTCGATATTTGCAACAATAGCACGTATTATTTCGTACACTGTACTTGGGCTCTAAGCAATCTTTTCTATAACAAATGCGACAATAATTTACTGTAATGGTTTTACTCACTGCCCTTCATGTAATGGTAACTTATGGATTATTTAACACTGGTGTTCTCAGTACTTCCTTTCGTGGGCGATAACACAATAAATCACTGCACTCAAAAATGGTTAATCAATGCACGAACATAGACATATATAATATAGATAAATCGGACATCAATAAATGGTAAATAAATAGTTTTTGGGCACATAGCCTAACTTCCAAATACTGGCATAATATTATATATAAGTTCTCACTATATGTTCACATTGAAGTCTCATGAAAGATATTCAAACACACAGTAAATTCATCACTTAATCCGGGTGCCTGTACACACCAATAATAATATATCTAGGTATCTTGAGTACTCTTGATAGTACTGTCCTGCACACTGGTGCCTTACTGTGACATTGGTGAGCTTTGCTCACGACATACAAAATCCTCAGGCTGAATAATATAGCCAAATAATATAGCTGACTAAGGGAATGGGGAGGGAAACTAGAACCACCTACTTTCACCTATCCTCCGATGAGAGTTGAGTTGTAGCTCCTGGTCCTGGCTCCTGCCTTGTGTCGGGAACACCCCTACACACACACGTTGTCGTGTCCTCCAGGAACCTCAACCAATGTCCCACCGTTAGCGCGTCGTCTCCGTGCCTTCTTCCCAGCAGGTCCGTGCTCCTCCTCGACTTCTTGTAGGGTTGGAGTCGGTCTCCTGGCCGTCGACTTCTCCCAACTACGGCTGTCCGCCTACTTCTCGGCTGCAGTCGTCCGGATTCCCAACTAGTCCTCTTCTTCCTCTGCTACCCAGGGGCTCTGGTCAGCCACTACGCCGTCACGACTGGGTGAACTGCCTCAGACGGCGCCTACGTCACTGCACAGACTTCACTTCTACTGGCACAGTACCTGTCCTGGAGCACTTGTTGCTCAATAACCGTCGATTCCTTCTCTGGTTTAACACATGAACTAAGGAAGACCTCACAGAGTACTGGCAGACTTCAGGTGACGCGTAAATCCACGGGAGCGGGAAACAACTGTCAAACTGACAGGACCAATCATCGAACGTCCAACCTCCTTGACGTGTTGTGTCTGACTGATGGCGCCAACGCGGCGCGCTGCCCGGACCCCGTTTCCTTCGTGACGTCACTTTCGCCACGGGAGGTTTTCATTGGCTCCCGGTGCCACATTGCTGTCGGTGACCAATCCGGTGTCACTGACGTTACACAGTTTTGGCGGGGAATCAGGAGAGCCAGCGCCATCTTGGCTTCCTAAAGGGCCTAAACCACAGGCCAAAATATTATTGTTTCACAAATTTCTCGGCTCTCCGAGAACACTCCACTCTCCCACATATATCAAATTGATGCCTGCGACCTAGAGAACGCTTGGGAAAAGTGGACATGACTCTTACTGCAGGCGTGGGAGAAATATAAGGGGGGGAAACACCGTCACAATATATATATATATATATATATATATATATATATATATATATATATATATATATATATATATATATATATATATATATATATATATATATATATATATATATATATATATATATATATATATATATATATAGTTGCTATGGATTCCACCTCTCTCCCCTGTTCTTGCCAATTTCTACATGGAATACTTCGTAACTGTTCTTCTTCCTTCTATTGATACTCGTCCCTCTCTCTGTGGGAACCGACCTGTGAGATTTATATTTATTTAATTTATATGAATTTATATATTCGTTAATTTATATATTTCGATAGCAATTTGTATGCTGTTAAGTGGGCTGTATTTCTGCAATAATCTCACAAATCGATCTTTACACATTAGGGGGGGGGGTTACATTGAATTTATATATATGCAGCCAATCAAACTGCGGTATTAAACTACATATATTAGTATACAATGAGGAGGTTCCTTATCTTATACAGCAGGCTTAGTGTACCAGATATAACTAGGATGTAGACACCAAATTATCCTCGTTTGAGGCAGCTTCCGTCACCCAATAACTGATATACCAAGCTTGCTTCCTCTTCTTGTTCCTGTCAAAGGGCACTAGCTGTAAAGCCAGAATCCTAATATATGGCAGGTATATCAGAGAAAACACTGTATAATGATTCAGATAAGGACCAAGGCTTAATTACCTTTTGTATGAGGCGAGTTCGCATTCAAACCGGTTCACCCAATATCTACCTAACATTAATGGCCAAAAATGATTAGATAAACGGGTTTCGGTAGAACACTTCCCTTGATTATTGTTGATAGCGTGTTGATGATGGTAGAGCACTAATATGATCTCCATTGCACTTCGTCCAAGAGAAATGATAGGAGCCGAATTTGCTCCCTGCGCCTCTGGTCTTAACAACAATGGCTGACCACTCCTTCCTCACTGACGCCTCCCTCACTTTGTAGAGATATCAGTGACTGATAGAAGGGTCACATTTACTTTATTTTGATACTAATAATTAAGTTATTTCAAATGAGATGTTTTTATGATGAAAAAAGTCCAAAGACTAATGTATTTAAGAATAATTCCCAACACAATAGGTGGTGAATTTATAATAGTATGTGGCAATGATATCCCGTTTTCTATAGACGGAAAATTCCACTACAAGCTACATTTTCTATGAGTTAACTTGTGTATACAATGGCAGGAATATTATCTGCAATTGCATCTAATATTATTAAATGGTGTCGGATTTTCCGGCACTCTCAGGCTTCGCTATGTTGATGACATTTTTTGCTTTATGGCCCCATGACCTTAGTCTTTTCCAGCCTTTTCTATCCTCTTTTAACAATCTGACTCCTATCCATTTCAAAGTTGAATCGGAATCTAATTCCCTCCTTCCCTTTCTTGACGTTCACTTTCACTGCTCTGTGTCCGGGTTCTCTTTCTCTGTCTACCGCAAACCCATACATAGTGGCATGTACATTCACTTCTTTTCCTACCGTCCTCCTTCTGTTAAGAAAAATGTCCTCGTCTCTCTTTTCCTCCGCGCTTTACGCATCAGCGACCCTCAGTGCCTTGATTCTGAAATTGCCTTTATCTACAAATCTTTCTCTCGCCTTGGTTACCCTTGGCGCGGGTTCGATTCCAGCACGAGGCAGAAACAAATGGGCAAAGTTTCTTTCACCCTGAACGCCCCTGTTACCTAGCAGTAAATAGGTACCTGGGAGTTAGTCAGCTGTCACGGGCTGCTTCCTGGGGGTGGAGGCCTGGTCGAGGACCAGGCCGCGGGGACACTAAAAAGCCCCGAAATCATCTCAAGATAACCCTTTGCATTTTATCAACTGTACTTATTCTCAAGCTAAACGAAATTTCTTTTATTCTAAACCTGCTTCCAACACTAGTAGCACTGTGCTCTGCCTTCCTTTCTTATCTGAACTCAAAACTTTTACTAATACCTTTCGTCCTCATGACATAAAGCTCGCCTTTCGACAAATTAGCACACTTCGTAGCAATCTAGTTCACACTGCTCCTCCTGCTTCTAATGCTGCTGGTGTCTACTCTATTTCTTGTTCGTCTTGTCCTCTCCAATGCTATAGTGAAACTGGCCGTTCACTTAATGAAAGACTTAAAGAACACAAAATAAGTATTTAATCTGCAGACACAAACAATGCTTTCCTCTCTCATGTTAGGGATTGTAATCATCCTATTGATTGGTCTTCCTCCAAAATAACCATTCCTGCCTCTACTCTACACAGACGCCGTCTTGTTGAATCGACTCTAATACACAACGTACCCAACATGAACTTGAGTCCTGGCTTTGTTGCTGTTGACTCTTCCCTTTCACAGTATATATTCAAATGATCTAAACTTTCTAACAAACGTGACCTAACATAAGTTTACCCTTCCATTTATCTATCCTTTTCTTTTTCATTCATTCTCCTTTTCTTTCCAATGTTTCCTCTTACGATCCTCTACTTATTCCTATTATTATCCCCTTCTTATTCCTATTACTTTCCCTTCTTGTTGGGTATCACCTATTATAAAAAGGTGATGCCTCGTATGGTCCAATAGGCCTTACGCATTTACCCTTGTTCTTGTGTTATTGTGTTCTTGTCTTTGAAAAGTGACAATTTGTTCTAGATCATGTGTCCTGGAGTTTTGTATCAGGAGGTTCTGTGTCACATCGTGTTGACACTCACCTACTTAGGTTCTATTTAGGGAGAGGACTCCTCATCAACATGAAAATTGTTGGTAAATACTATTATGCAAATTCTAGTGCTTGATAAATTTAAAATATACCATAACCTCAGAAAAAGTGTTTTATGTCCCATAGCAGCCAGAGTCTAGGCAATACTGCGTTTTATTATATCGATTTCCCACATATTATTGTTTACTCACTACACATAATTTCTCAATTTACTTTTCTAGTTCTAGTGTTAATCTCCTGGCTTTCCAAAAACGCCATTAAAATATTTAGCTTAGAAATATATACTGTCAGCATCTATCTTTATGATGTGTCTATTATCATGCATTCGAGTCACGAACGTCTGTGAGTAATGATTTTAGGTACACGTTGTGTTGGTAACGACTGAAAGGCAAGTCCCAGCACGGAACCAGACCCATCAGTAATGTTTTTCCATCCGAACATAAATTTTTATTTTCAATAGAGTGTAAAAGCCGATGACTCGGGAAGTCGTAACAATATTGAATATTTTGTTGTTTATAATGATTACCATGAAAGTTCCATAACATTTTCCATGAGAGAGGGAACTAAAAATATTACAACATTAGGCTAAAATTTGAGATAAAAATCCTGACATTTACTTGATTACAGCGGCTAATTGGTCCGGTGTACACTGCATGGAATCAGGTTGTAAGGCTGGCGGCTCAGGGTTCACCTGAGTCTGAAACATAAGGCGTAATTCAGTGGTCAGATGTTGTCAAGTGAGTTTTATCATGAGATATAATCTCTGTCGAGGATGATTCTGTAATCAGTATTTTTTACAATATATGAAACACAACTCGTGGTGGTGTTCGCGGAGGCTAGCCTGAATAGATATCAGTAGTGTAAGTCCTCTTTTATCTTACTAACATGCTACAATCACATTATTAGCCCAATGTGTTACTGGAACACTGTATTACTAATCCTTAAAACAAAATTTACCTACAAAACAGTCAGGGGAATTTCTGCAGCTTTGTATAATTGGCCGCTACTTTTTTAATATGACCACAACTATTATTCACAACAGTATCCAGCAGTGTGGGGCACCCGTCTTCCCCACTCCTCGAGGAGTAGGGAAGACTGGAGGGGCGGGTGACGAAAAAACTACATTAGGGTGTGAGGGTGTGGGAGGAGGGTGTGAGATGATGGTTTATTGAATTACTTAGTCGAACTCACTACCGTCGTTCCTCTCCTCACTGCTCTCATTCTGCACCCCTTTTTTGTGTTGGCGAGAAGCAGAACCCAGTTCTCAAAAATTTCTATAGTGAAGAACGTCACGTGATGTAAACTTCACTTAACTCCAGAACCCATAACTGTCTTATGGAGCATAACTGGTTTAACATAGAATTTCTTTTCTAATTACAAGATGATAAATAGCATCAAACTTACGATAAATGGTAAATTTTCATAACTATCTGTACATTAATAAGGTACATTAATAAGGTAAGGCATATAAGATTAATAATTTTCCATGACTACTCTTAATATCATTTATAATATAGTACGTGCTCTCAGGTGGTCTATCACCGGTGACGTTTGTGACTCTGCTGGCGCTTGCCGGAGCCTCACCAGCTCGGCCAGTACAACAGCAGGAAGCACTTGAACAACCACCCACGCCGCTCCTGGCTCCTGCGGGAGCACCTCCACCTTGGGCGTCAATACTGGAGCGTCTACACGGGCCTTCCTTGGGACCTGAGGACCATTGGCCTTCCAGTAATCATGCTAAAGGTTAGTCATATCATTTTTATTGACTTTTTGTTTCATTGGCAATATTAGCTTTCACAATTTGAGGACACATACACTTCATTTTTCGTGATTTTTTCATATTCAAAATTATGTCTACAGGAAAAACTGCTACAAAATATATAAATATATAAATATATACATACACACACACACACACACACACACACACACACACACACACACACACACATATATATATATATATATATAATATATATAATATATATAATATATAATATATAATATATATATATATATATATATATATATATATATATATATATATATATATATATATATATATATATATACATATATATATATACATATATATAAATATATATAATTATATATAGATATACATATATATACATTGTGACAATAATCTCCTTCAAGAGATTGAGCCTGCTCTTCCCTTCATAATTACGTCGTCACAATTATATAAAAGACTATGGAAGAAATATCCAACAACACCAGCAAGGCTTGCCAGGGTGAGCAGAAACGTATGCATCCAGCCACCTGTTCGAACTCCAACCACCAAACTACCCGTTGATCGCTACGGCTCCGCTGATTGGTCGCCGGTCTGGCTGCACCTGCACTCGCCCCCAATACTACCTGATGTCTGGGGTCGCCCCAACATCAGTCCTCAGAATGTTCCGTGCTTTCGTAGCCAGCACTCCTCCCAGCTAGACTCTAGCGTGTACTGAGAGAGGTGGTGGCTTTAAGCCAATATTCCAGCACCTCCCACTTAACTTTTGTGTTGCACTTCTTATTATTTTGCCTTAACGTAACTTTCATTGTGTCATTTAAGTATTCTTATTATTTTGATTCATTGATTTTATTATACATATTTGTTTGTGCATTATTTTCATGTTTTGATTTATTTAACGTAATTAAAATTTCATTGTTAAAGTTTACTTGTGTTTTGTGTGTCTTCTCCTTACCTTACCACAGACGAAGTTCCAGTTTTTCTATTTTTTTTTATAACTATGTGACGAGGCCATACCCCTAGCCTTAAACAGCCGAACACCAACGCGTTACCGTCACAAGTTATATGGGGGCCTGTCCGGGAGCCTCACTCAGGTACTGGTGCCAAGTGGTAATTTATGGTAAGCGTATTTAACTCTGTTAACGTAGCTTTACTATTTTTCATTCAATTTCATTTTTTATAAGGTGCGGTGTATTGTGCATTACGAGAGTAACATATAGTGAAGGTGAGACAACTTTGGATTACGTGGTGACTGTAGGCCGCAGTCATACTCTTAATTGGTCATCTCTCCCTCCTTGTTATTACTCGTATTTACCATCTATGTCCCTTGAATATTTCTCATTCTGACAGATCATCATATTGGTACCCTGGTACTGTGGTCTGCCCCGGGTCAAGAGTACCCAATCTTCTGCAATCTGACTGTAGGAGGACAAAGAGGGCCATAGTTCCTCTAGCTCGAACTTTAGTTGCTGAATTGGGACCTCAGCAGCAGTTCTCGTCACCAGTTGACACCTCGCACCCCTACACGTCAGTCAGAGATGATGATACATACAACGGTAGGGAATTAGCTTATTTTTTCAGAGCACAAAAGTTCGGTAATTCTGTAAGTATCATATTAAATTCAGTAGGAAAAACTTGCTTTATGTCCTATAGAGACTTGGCAAGGTATGCCTACATCCTTGGACTACCAATTTTACTTTTGAAGCATTTAACTGTTTCATTTGTTTTCGAAACTTTGTTTCATTTGTTAGTAGGATTTTCTTGCCCTTATTCTCTTACATGAGTACCGGGTACAAGATTTCCTGCGCCCTTGATTTAATGTAATCATTTAATATCTTTCACTTAACGTTAATTGTTAAAGATCACACAGGATAGGTACCAGTTGCCACGTTGTCCTGTTTCTGACATTTCATTATTGAACATTCGTGTACCTTTATTTGCTAATTTCACCATGTTTCGTCTCCAAACTTTCCGTGCAAATCCAGCAGGTGAAATAGGGACTTTAAGTCGTGCCAAGAGGACTGAACTACAAACTCTTGCACATGAGTATCAACTAGAAGTTCCCTACCAAGCCAACAAAAATGACCTACACAACCTGTTGCTGGATTACTATTTAGAGCAAGGTAAGATAGACTCTGAAACTCATGAAACTTACTATATTGCAGAGAAAACTGACTTGGCAACGATGAAACTTAAACTAGAGCTGGCCAAGATTGAACGTGAGCAGCAAAGAGAAGCAGCTGCCATACGAAGAGAAGAACACGAACGTGGACTCGCCCTCCAGGAACGTGAGGTTGCACTACTCCAGGAGCGGGAACGAGTACAGCTTGAAACACTCCAGGAGCGGGAACGAGTACAGCTTGAAACCAAACGACGCGAGTTGGAGATGCAACGCGAACATGACAAGCAACAAGCAACTCTGGCTCTAGAGTGTCGTCAACGTGAAATCGCCTTGGAAACTTCACACTTCACTCAACGCCAGCAAGCTACTGCCAATCTTCCCGTCAGTTTTAATATATCACATGCAAGTAAGTTAATGCCATCCTTTGTAGAAGCAGAAGTTGATGTGTTCTTTACCACCTTTGAAACCCTTGCTAATCAACTCAGTTGGCCTGTCGACCAATGGGCCACACTTCTCAGAGTCCATCTTACAGGTAGAGCTGCAATCACACTCAGTACTTTGGCGTCTGAGAATGACTACTACACTCTGAAACAAGCAGTGTTGGACGCCTACCTCCTCTCTACTGAAAGTTATAGAAGGAAATTCCGTGACCACCTGAAGGCAAGTACCACTACCTTCCTCGAGTTTGCTAACACGAAACGGAGGTATTTCATGAAATGGCTGGAAGCAGCACATGTCTCTACTTTTACAGAACTCGTCAACCTGATGCTTGTTGAAGAATTCTTGAGACGTGTGCCGCCTCCTGTCCGCCTCTACTTAGCAGATAAAGAAGAAACCGACTACCTGAAGTGTGCTAAGTCGGCTGACACTTACAGCCTCATCCACCGGCTGACACCTGAACCATCCTCCAGTAAGAAGTCGTGGTACAGTTACGAGAAGGTGAGCCCCGATCAAGCTGGTTCACAACTGTACTGCAAATATTGTAGACTCTATGGACATACCATAGACAAGTGTGGTAAGTCTCAATACAAGGGAACCACTGACCAACAACGACCCAAACCAACTCCTCCTAAGTCCGGTAAGCCTGTGATGAATGTTGGTGTTGATGTTAATGATCTTTCTCTTTTCAGTAACCACCTGTATACTGGAACTGTCTCTGCCAACGGTTCAAATCCGGAGGGACGTTTCAAATTGAAGATCTTGAGGGACACAGCGGCTCTACAATCGATCATCTTGAAGTCGGCTGTGCCCAACATAGTCTACACCGGGGAAACAGTCTTCATCACTGACCTCACTGCTACCACTCCATACCCTCTCGCCAGAGTCCACCTGGATTGTCCCTACGTGAACGGGGAAGTCCAAGTCGCCGTCAGGGAAAAGCCTTTTCCCATGCCTGGAGTGCAACTTCTCCTAGGCAACGACTTGGCAGAAGACCTGCAACCGACCAACCTGATCGTCATGGACAAACCCCAGGTGTGTAACTCTGTGCCCATAAATCCTATTCTCGAGTATGTTCCAGCAGAGGTTCAAGAGAGTGATGAAGTTTCTCCTCCGGTTCTCGTGACCACCCGTGCACAAGCCGCACGTCCACAGCCAGCTGACTCTACTGCTACCGCTGTCCCTCAAGACCCTCAGAAACTACCCCCGCATCTGACCAAGTTGGAGTTCCGTAAGTTGCAGAGGGAAGATCTTACTTTAACACCATTGTTTTTCCAGGCTGAGACTCAACCCGACAGTATTCCTGGGTTCTTCCTAGAGAACGACTTGCTCTACCGCAGATATAGACCCAGTAAACTGAAGGAGGAGGACGATTGGGCCAACATCGAACAACTTGTGATTCCCACCAGCCTGCGGCCCACTATTCTACACCTGGCCCACGGAGCATTCTCCCACTACGGCTTCAACAAGACTTACCATGGGATTCGTCAAGACTACTACTGGCCAGGTATGGTAAACAACGTCAAACAGTACGTAAAACAGTGTCATACATGTCAGATGGCAGGCAAACCGAACGTCTCCATTCCCAGAGCACCACTGATTCCCATACAGGTGCCTGCGGAACCTTTCCACAGACTCATAATAGACTGTGTTGGTCCTTTACCTCGGACCAGTTCAGGTAACGCCTACATCCTAACCATCCTGTGTCCTACCACCAGATTTCCCATAGCAGTTCCAGTGAAGAACATCACGGCTGCTACGGTTATCAAACATCTATTGAAGATCTTCACTCAATACGGATTTCCCAGGGAGATTCAAAGTGACTGTGGCACCAACTTCACCAGTGATCTCTTCAAAAGGACACTGGAGGAGTTCAACATCAAACAGGTATTATCCAGCCCCTATCATCCTGCTTCACAGGGTTCTCTTGAACGTAGTCATCAGACCATCAAAGCACTCTTGAAAAAGTTTTGTAGTGAAACCTCAAAGGATTGGGATAAGCAGATTGACCTAATAATGTGTATTTTCAGAAGTCTCCCCAATGAGTCCCTAGGAGTATCTCCTTATGAGATGCTCTACGGCCGTAAGTGCCGTACTCCCCTTAAGGCTTTCAAAGACTCTCTCAGAGATGCCACCTTCAGTGAGCATCGGAATGTGCCCCAGTTTCTTCAAAACCTTCAGCACATTCTAGAGAGAGTCCACCGCTTTGCCCATGATAATCTATTGAAAGCCCAGGTGAGAATGAAGACTCATTACGACCAGACCAGCAAAGTAAGAAAATTCAAGCCGGGAGACTTCGTCCTTGCTTATTTCCCTATCCCAGGTTCACCTTTACAAAACAGATTTTCAGGACCCTACTGCGTCAAAGAGTGCAGGAATAATAATAATTATGTGATAGAGACTCCAGATAGGCGGCGGAAGACCCAGCTGTGCCACGTCAACCTCCTGAAGCAATATAATGGTACTCCTCCCACTGTCTTGATTAATTGTTCTACCTTCACAGAACCCTACCTCCACAGTGAGACCATCCCGGCTTCTTCTCCCGAAAGCACTGACAAGGAGTCGGCGCTTTCTAATTCCAAAATCCTTAATGATCTTCCCAAATGCTTTCAGGATAATAATCGTGCTCCTATGCCCTCTTCTAATTCCACTCTCACCTCGTCAGATAAGCCCTTCATCCTCCATGTCGACGCCAATGGTACCGACGTGGGTGGTGTCGTGATGCAGCAACGAGGCGAGAAGAATTCACCTGTCAGCGACTACTGCTACAAGGAACGACGGAACAATTGGCAAGGAGCTACTCTTCCTCATCCTGAAGCTTCAGCACTTCACTCCACACCTGAAAAGTGCTCGGTCCACCATCAATACGGACCACACCACCCTACACCTCCTGCAGCACGCCCACTTCTCATCTCAACGTCTTCTACTATGGGCTTGCTAACTGCAGAAATTCAACCTGGAGACACGCTATACCGAGAGTCTGACAACATCTTAGCCCATGATCTCTCCAGAGTTTATGAAGTAGAAGCAACTCCATCCATTACTCCACCACATAACGACGTACTTCTTCCAGAACCGCAGGCTTCGGGGGAGAGTTGTGACAATAATCTCCTTCAAGAGATTGAGCCTGCTCTTCCCTTCATAATTACGTCGTCACAATTATATAAAAGACTATGGAAGAAATATCCAACAACACCAGCAAGGCTTGCCAGGGTGAGCAGAAACGTATGCATCCAGCCACCTGTTCGAACTCCAACCACCAAACTACCCGTTGATCGCTACGGCTCCGCTGATTGGTCGCCGGTCTGGCTGCACCTGCACTCGCCCCCAATACTACCTGATGTCTGGGGTCGCCCCAACATCAGTCCTCAGAATGTTCCGTGCTTTCGTAGCCAGCACTCCTCCCAGCTAGACTCTAGCGTGTACTGAGAGAGGTGGTGGCTTTAAGCCAATATTCCAGCACCTCCCACTTAACTTTTGTGTTGCACTTCTTATTATTTTGCCTTAACGTAACTTTCATTGTGTCATTTAAGTATTCTTATTATTTTGATTCATTGATTTTATTATACATATTTGTTTGTGCATTATTTTCATGTTTTGATTTATTTAACGTAATTAAAATTTCATTGTTAAAGTTTACTTGTGTTTTGTGTGTCTTCTCCTTACCTTACCACAGACGAAGTTCCAGTTTTTCTATTTTTTTTTATAACTATGTGACGAGGCCATACCCCTAGCCTTAAACAGCCGAACACCAACGCGTTACCGTCACAACATATATATAAATATATATAAATATATATATATACATATATATATATATATATATATATATATATATATATGTATATATATATATGTATATATATATATTATATATATATATATATATATATATATATATATATATGTATATATATATATATATATATATATATATATATATATATATATATATATATATATATATATATATATATATATATATATATATATATATATTGAGTCTGGTGTTGACAACGGCTTTAACAGGCCAAAACGTTCATCTCACTTCCCCATTTCTTTGTGGTTTTTTCGCATAAAAATGATCAGTGTTTAGTAATCGTCAATTGCACACACACACACACACACACACACACACACACACACACACACACACAAGCCTGAATGGTCCCCAGGGCTATATGCAACTGAAAACTCACACCCCAGAAGTGACTCGAACCCATTCTGCCAGGAGCACTTTGCTGGCATACAGGATCCCTTAACTGCTCGACCAACATGATCGGGCAAAAGAGGATGGTAGCCGAGGCTTTTGCCATCCCCCCCGCTGGCACTCGGGTGGTAATCTTGGGCATAGTATCTTATCAAATCACCTCATAGTTTGGGGCACACGCGAAGAACACAAATGCAAACAAGCCTGAATGGTCCCCAGGACTATATGCAACTGAAAACTTACACCCCAGAAGTGACTCGAACCCATACTGCCAGGAGCACTCCGCTGGCGTACAGGATTCCTTAACCGCTCGACCAACACGACCGGACAAAAGAGGATGGCAGTCGAGGCTATATCCATGCCCCTGCCAGCACTCGGTTAGTAATCTTGGGCATGGTATTTTATCAAATCACCTCATTCTTTGGGGCACATGTGAGGAACACAAATGCGAACAAGCCTGAATGGTCCCCAGGACTATATGCAACTGAAAACTCACACCGCAGAAATGAATCGAACCCATACTGCAAGGAGCACTCTGCTGGCGTACAGGATCCCTTAACCGCTTGACCAACACGACCGAACAAAAGAGGATGGTATCCTAGACCCTTAATATTTAGGTCAAATGGTATTTCATCTACAACAATAGCTTGGAAAGCCTTGGCATAACCACCTAGACAAACGAGCGGTCGAACTACTGAATAATATTGGGGTCCTCGATTTATTATGAACCCTGACAGGTTTAATTTTACCTGTGTGATAGGTTTTAAGTTAAGTGCCTCTGCCGCTTTCTGAGTAATAAAAGTTCTCTGGGATCCTTGATCAAATCGACCACAAGTGGTGATCTTGGCTCCTTTATTCTTTACTTGGAGTGTGGCAGTGGGCAAAGTTGCATCCACTTGAGATGCTGATGAAATTACTCTGTAAACTCCTCGCACCTTGCAACACTCTACTTGTGTAGATTCTTTGCTTCCTATTCTATGATTAAAATAATTTTTGACAAATTTGCACAGTGCAGCATGATTTCTGTCTCTTCTGCACCTATTGCAGGTGTTCAGTGGAGTTTCACAGCTGTTAACATTATGTGATTTGAGACACCTAGTACATTTGTGTAACTGTTTGAGTCCTCTGACTCGGGTATCTCTATTAGGATAATTAGTACTTTAGTACAAAGAATGGTTTTGATTGCAAAACAAACATAATCTCCATCCTACAGTTCGTTTAGGGGTCACCGGTTTAGGTAAAACTGCAACTACAGGTTGTGAAGGTTTTGCTGTTTGCATTTGCTTGTTGTTTTGTTTGTTCCAACTTGGGGTGGAAGTGTTTGGTTTACTCTTAGGAGCATTTGGGCTCTTAGGGGAGTACTTATTGGACTCTTGGGTCTCTTGGCAGCACTTGTGGTGCTCTTAGGTCTTACTGATGAATCAGTGTTTAACCTGTTGTTATTACATTGAATATTAGTACCCGTGTTACCTAATAACTGTGTCACTTTAGAAGTTTCAGGTAAGGAACCTAATATGGGTACAGTAACTGTTGGTTCAGAATAGGCATTGAGTGCCTGGTTTACTTGTTGACAGTTGATCACATTACACAAACCTGTAAATATATCCTGCATTGACAGGACATTACCATTCTGGTATAAATACAATTCATTGAGTACCTCACCAGTCAATTTTCTCTGAATAATAATTTTAGTTATCCACTCAACAATGGGGTGATCCACCTCCTTACTGAAGGAACTTAACAATGACTCAAGTTGAAAACTAAAAGCTTATAAGGAGTCAACTGATTGCTCTGGTTGAGATAAGTCTAGTAATTGATGTACGAGGTTTATGATAATCTTCTCATTGTTAGCACTTGCCCTATGGAGCTGGGTGGCTTGATTGATGCTAATGGGTTCAACATCACCCCTAAGAGGCTGGTTTGAGTGATTATGACCATCACTACTTTTGCTTAAGACTTCTTGTTTAGCCTCAGCTTTTATTTCAGCTTCAGCCTTTACTATAGCTTCAGCTTCTATTCCAGCTTCAGCTGTTGTTGCAGGTTCAGCTGCTTCCTCATCTTCTGTTTCAGTTTCACTGGCTGTTGCAGCTTCACTTGGAGTTTCATCTGCAGCTTCACTTGGTTTACTGGGTTCATATGGGAGGCTTATTAATTCAGTAGCCTCATGTATTGAATTTATAAAATTCAGGGAATATAGAGCTGAGCTCTCTGAAAGTTGTTCAGATTCGATTAATGTATTCTTATGTGAAGTTGTGTTAGATGACACTGTAGAAAATGAAGGTTGAACTTCAGTTGTTGATCCTGTGTAAGGGTCAGATATGATTGGAGGACTCTCCTCATTTTGAGTTAGCTCATGTATTTCATCTGAACTGAGTGCTTGTTTGGGTGTAGGTGTGCCATAAATATGTCCTGCCCCAGCAAGAACATTTGATGTTACAAGCATCTTTTTATAGTAAATTAACCTGGCCTGAATTTTGTCTTCAAAGTAGGCTAGGCCAGACATGATTAGATCTATTTCATCTAGATCAATATTACTGGTATAGATTGTACTTATGCACAGCTCAATAATTTCTTGTATGTGCTTGAATTGCTGGTTAGCTATCTCTGCTGAGATTTCCAGCGATATGACACCAACTGGGTCTGTTTCTGTCCAGCTGTCACATTGATTAATTAACTCTGTTAAGTAACATTGTAGGCTTTTCAGCCGTATTGTAGTTTTTTCTAGTGTAGTCATGTTGACTGGGTTGAAGCTTTATGGAGCTTATGGCCAATAGGCCTTCTGCAGTTACTTCCATTCTTATGTTCTCATATCCAAGTTATACCCATTGTTTCGTATTCTGTCTTGTGTTTGTCACAAGTTTGTTCACCTCACCCAATAGAATATAAGTACGATGAATTTGTGTAAATTAAGTATTTGAAAATGTAATAAACCATTACGAAATGCGTTCAGGCGTCAGACCATAAATAAAAATGAATTTTGGAGAATTGATATTTCCATTACCACCGACAGTGAAGAAAAACATAAGAAATATTGAGAAAATTCGTGTTAGAATTATAAATCTTACCTTTTCGGTCATATTCAACAACATATGTTTACAAGAAAGACTGCTACCAAAATATACTAGTACATCATATATGTATTTATGTATATATATACATCATATATATATTTATGTATATATATACATCATATATGATGTATATATATACATCATACATGTATATGTACATCATATAATTGAACATCCTATGACGAATATAAATGATTCTAAAATGAGAAAATTCGGCTAACGCTAAAGTAGATGAAAAAAACACCAGCATTTACATATTGAAATTTAATAGTTTCAATAGAATACATCTACCAAATAAGGTATAGAGTTGACTTGTAGTTTGATTCATTGTTCACGTGGAAATTCAAATGCATTTTACCTACAAATTATACGCTAATATATGCTAGATTGTATTTTAGTGATCTTTCCTGTTTTTAGTATTTTACTGATACACACACTCTCTCTCTCTCCACATATAATTTCAAACATTTCATTCATGTCAGAAAGTTGGATATGCAAAATCTTTCTATAAAAAAAATTATATTTGGCATTTAAAATTCAATTTACTGGTGTAAAAGTGTATTTATGATTGTGTAAATATCTATATAAATATATGATGAAATAAAAACGAATAACAAAAGCATATACGCCATCAACCTGAAAACGGAATGAAGCACTCTCACCAATAAAAATGTTTGAAACATTTACTATCATTTATACATAATTGACACCATTTATTATTATACCCAAAAAAACGGCTTCTTGCAATACGTCCCTTGGTACGTTAAATAAAATGTTCTATATTAGAAAATATGGGGTAGATGGGACTCGTTAGCCTGGGAAGGCAACTCATCTAGGGGAAGGGAAACCCCTGATTCTAAACCTTCGCTGCCTTGCGGCCATATCCCTCTGTTGGGAAAGGCTTCAGGAGTCAACCTCGAGGAAAAATCCGGAGTTGGAGCCCCTAAGGCAGTTCGTTGTAGACTACGGCCTCATTCTGGCAGCTCCTGCGACGATGCTGGAACCATGCGTATTGGCATTTGCCTTTCCTTTGGATAATTTCAGCAATGTGGAGAAATGGGGGGGGGGACCTGCTGCATGGGTAACAGCTGTCGGAAAACCCGACACCATTTAATAATATTACATACAATAGGCAGATAATATTGCTGCTGCCGTTGTATACACAAGTTCCCATAGAAAACGTAGCTTGTAGTGGAATTTTCTGTCAATAGAAAACGATATATCATTGCCACATAGTACTATAAATTCACAAGCTATTCTGTTGGGAATTATTCTTAAATACAGTAGTCTTTGGACTTTTAATATCATAAAAACATCTCATTTGAATTAACTTAATTATCAGTATCAAAATAGAGTAAATGTGACCCTTCTATCAGTTACTGACATCTGGACAAAGTGAGCCAAGGCGTCAGTGGTGGTGAAGAGCTCAGGCATTGTTGGTTAAGACTGAGTCGTTCGAGCAAATTCCGCTCCTATAATTCTCTTGGACGAAGTGTTATGGAGATCAAATTTTGTGTTCTACCATCATCAACACGCTGTCAACAACCACAAGGGAAGTGTCTTTCCGAAATCTTATCTGTCATTATTGGCCAGTAATGTTAGGTAGATATGATTAATTCCAGTTAGGACACGAACGATCGACTCAACACAGGTAATTAAGCCTTGGTCCTTATGTTATATAATATACAGTGTTTTCTCTGATATAGCTGTCATATATCAGGATTCCAGCTTTACAGCTAGTACACTTTGACAGGAACAAGAAGAGGATGCAAGAATTAATCTTGGTACATCAGTTACTATGAGTGATGGAAGCTAGCCTCTCACGAGGATAATTTGGTGTCTACATCCTAGTTATACCTGGTGCACTAAGCCTACCATACAATAAGATAAGGCAACCCCAATTTTATATACTAATATATATAGTTTAATACTGTAGTTTGATTAGCTGCATATATATAAATTTAATATAAACCCCCCTAATGTGTAAGGATCGATTTATGAGAAATATTGCAGAAATACAGTCCACTTAACATCATACCAATTGCTATCGAAATATATAAATTAACGTAAATATAAATTCTATATAAATTCATATAATTTAAATAAATATAAATCTCACAGGTCGGTTCCCACAACAGCCTCTCCTCCATATCGACATACCCAGGCTTTGCACCCTGAAGAGCAACCAGAGCGCAAGTCCATAGTCTCCCGAGACTGAAGGATGCCTACTGCAATTAGAAAACATAACGTATTTTAGAACATAATTTTTACTACATAAATGTAACACGGATACTTCATTATAATCCATTATTATTCAGTATATTCTGTGCATATTCCATGGACTATAAATACAGAATCTATAATTATTCATGGACACCCAGTCACCAGTTTTACAAGTCAATTCGTGTATCCAAAATAGAAAAAGATTTATGGATGAGACTGTGCATGCCCGTGATGTGTAAGTCAATATCCGCGAGAAGATTCTCTGAGTCATTTGATGAAATGTTTATTTTACCTGGTTATTGTAACTCTGACACTTCAATGGACCAAGAAACAATGTTCAACAGAGAAAAAAGTAACTTTTAAAATATTCAGTAATTTATTCCATAACTAAGTTACGTTGTAAAGAGTAATAACAAGGGGCAACATTCGACATTGATGATGACTTACTTGTGTGTTGCTCGGCAGACGGTGTCTGGTGCCTGGAGTGTGCGCTGGCTCTAAAGTTCCTGCAGGCGGAGCTGGCGGCAGGAGTGGCGTACGAGACACTGGTAGAGGAGGCCATCGACATCTGCTTCACCACCGTCGGCTACTCAGAACTCTACTGCAGAGGATTCATCTCTATGGTCGCTGTCAGTATCCTGCTGACTCTCGTCCTCTTCACTCCCCTCCTGTGTTGTTAGAGCATCTTGCTTCGTTTGGATTATCAGTCCCTTTTATGTCTGCCAACATGTGTCACTAACCCTGATGTGCATGTACGTCCTTGTGAAGATTACTATATGTTTACTTGGCTCCATTTATAAACTTATTTCTTGTACTTCACCGTGTATGTAAGTCACTGTATATGTAATTCACCGTGTATATGAGTCACAGTATATATAGTTCACTGTGTATGTAAGTCAATGTATATGTGGTTCAAAGTAAATATTCGTCACAGTATGTGTAGTTCACCGTGTATCTTCGTCACTGTACATGTAGTTCACAGTCTATGTAAGTCAATGGATATGTAGTTCTCAGTGAATGTTCGTCACTGAATATGTAATCTCTCCGTGTATGTTCGTCACTGTATGTGTAGTTAACTGTGTATGTTCGTCACTGTATGTGTAGTTCACCGTGTATGTTCGTCACTGTATGTGTAGTTCACCGTGTATGTAGTTCGCCGTGTATGAGTACTTCACCATGTATGTAGTTCACCGTGTATAAGTAGTTCACTTTGTATGTAGTTCACCGTGTATGTTCGTCACTGTATGTGTTGTTCACCGTAAATGTAGTTCACTGTGTATGCTGTTCACCGTGTATGTGTAGTTCAATGTGTATGTAGTTCACCGTGTATGTGTAGTTCAATGTGTATGTAGTTCACCGTGTATGTGTAGTTCAATGTGTATGTAGTTCACCGTGTATGTGTAGTTCAATGTGTATGTGTAGTTCAATGTGTATGTAGTTCACCGTGTATGTTCGTCACTGTATGTGTAGTTAACTGTGTATGTAGTTCACCATTTATGTAGGTCGCTGTATGTGTAGTTCACTGTGTATGTTCGTCACTGTATGTGTAGTTCACCGTGTATGTATAGTTCACTGTGTATGTTCGTCACTGTATGTGTAGCTCATCGTGTATGTATAGTTCACTGTGTATGTTCGTCACTGTATGTGTAGCTCATCGTGTATGTTCGTTACTGTATGTGTAATTCACCGTGTATGTGAGTCACTGTATTTGTAGTTCACTGTATATGTATAGTTCATCGTGTATGTTCGTCACTATATGTGTAATTCACCTTGTATGTTCATCACTGTATGTGTACTTCACCGTGTATGTTCGACACTGTATGTGTAGCTTAATGTGTATGTTCGTCACTGTATGTGTAGTTCACCGTGAATGTGTAGTTCAGCATGTATTTTCGTAACTGTATGTGCAGTTCACTCTGTATGTTGTGTATGTTTAGTTCTCCGTGTATGAACGTCACAGTACGTGTAGTTCTCAGTGTATGTACATCGCTGTATATGTATTTCACTGTGTATGTACGTCACAGTATATTTAGTTCTCTGTGTATGTACGTCGCTGTTTGTGTAGTTTTCCTTGTCTGTACGTCACTCTATGTGTAGTGCACCTTGTCTGTACGTCACTCTATGTGTAGTGCACCTTGTATGTACGTCACTCTATGTGTAGTGCACCTTGTATGTACGTCACTCTATGTGTAGTGCACCTTGTATGTACGTCACTCTGTGTGTAGTGCACCTTGTATGTAGTTCACCGTGTATGTGTAGTTCATTGTGTATGTAGGTCACTCTATATGCAGTTCTCCGTGTATGTTCTTGTATGTGCGTCACTGTATGTGTAGTGCATCGTGTATGCACGTTACTGTATGTGTAGTGCACCGTACGTATGTACGTATATGTATGTGTGTGTGTATGTATATGTATAAAGTATGTATGGAAGCTGATCAGAATTACATTTCACCTTTGTAAATGAACATTAATGACACTATGTAAAAGACACATCGAACACTTTATGTAGGGCATACGTAAATCTGTGTATCTATGTTTTTACGTATGTAGGTTAGCTTAGCATTTTAAAAGCACCGAATCACCTTCTGTGGTTGATTGTTCAATAAACCCTTGAACTATATGTTTAACACTTCTCTAACCCTGTCCATGGAGGACAGAAGAAAATGAATATATTCTGGTTAGCATTGTAAATGTGTGGCCACGTCTGTGGTAGAAAATAATAATAATAAAAAAAGTGCACCGTGTATGTAGTTCACCGTGTATGTATGTGACTGTATATGTAGTTCACCGTGTATGTACGTCACTGTATATGTAGTTCACCACGTATGTGTAGTTCACTGTGTATGTACTTCACTGTATGTGAAGTCTCTCTGTCTCGACACATTTTCTCTAAATTGTTTAGCATTAAGTTGTAGAAAATAGACATTTAATTTGACTCTTCTGTATGGTATATAATTTATAGTTCTAGTTACCTTATTATATAATACCACATCTATATCATTGGGGGTTTCCTACTTGGTATAGTTTCTGTTCTATTAATATAAAGAGAGCTACAGATCCGTGGTAACAAATTGAATCAATTATTAACCTTAAACTCACAATAATAGATCGGACTGGTCTATAGAATTATATCATTCCCTCCCAGATATATTGTGGTCAGATTATGAGGCCATAGCAATGCAGCACTTAAAATTGTATTGTTATAAATATTATGTGCAGTAGCTTCAAGTGAACGGGAAATTCTTGCTATGGTATATTTAGACATTGCAATTTTTATGTTGGAGGAAGCCTCGTGCCCCAGGCTATATGTGATATTTTAATGCCTTATTAACCGCCGTGTTATGCCCATCCATCAGTTTGTACACTTGCCATATCACTCTTCGCTTTTTTGGGAATGTTCATTCCCTAAATTTTCAATTTCTCTTCATATGGAAGGTTTCAAATTTGTGGGATTAACTTTGTCATCCTTCGCTCAAGACATTCAAGTGAATTTATGTTATTTATGTAGTATTGCGATCAAAATTAAAGTGCATAATTTAAATGGAGCCTAACAATAGCAAAATATCAGAATCAAGACCCACAAACCTTGAAACCCACATCGGCCAATCATCAGCCAGATACCCATACCCATATAATGACGAGCCTTGTACTTATGTGCCTTGTACTTTTAGCCTGACGTCTCCAAAGGAATTTGTTGACTTATTACGGGAAGCACGGGCCCCAGGGATGAAAGCCTCTCTAGATGTGGAGTCGCTGTATACCAACGTCCCTGTGGACGAAACAAGCAGGATGATGATAGACAGAATGTATAGTGATCTGGCTTGTACCCCTATGGACATACCAGAGAGCATACTGAGAAAGTTACTCGATGCTTGCACTAAAAAGGCACCCATCTGGGGTCCCGATGGGCACATGTATAAACAAGTAGATGATGTTGCCATGGGTTCTCCTCCAGGTGTTCTGTTTGCAAATTTTTACATGGGTACCATAGAGCAGAGGGTCTTAGTTGACATGAACTTAAAACCTGCCATTATTCATTTTCTTTTGAATATTTTCCATTCTATGCAAATATCTTCTACCAATTAGTAGGTGAAGAGACACTAATCACTTAATCTTTCCATTTTTATTGTTTCGACGACTTGTCAGCAACGTGATATCTTCAGGAGTACACTCTGTTGGACTGACACAGCTATACTGAACTATCAATACATATGTTTTACAACATTCAATATATTTGTTAATATTTGCGAGTAATATGGTGACTTCTCCACAGCCGATCGCGTACCACATCTTGAGCACCAACAACGTGACTGCCAGTGACGCCTGTGGTGAGGTGCTCACCAGCCAGGGGTGCACCTCCTCCAGCCCCTCCAGGCAGTGGACACTCACCATCCAGGGACAGAAGCCTCCAGTCCAGCCTATACTGCCTCCTGACGTATGTTTCATGCATATGTTCTTTATTTAGACCAGTTAAATAGATTTATGTCAACATCAAGTGCCATTTTTGCTACGGGCTCTAGCGTTAAACTAAGATATTAATGTTATGACTATATGAAGCATATAAAATGTAATAAAGTTGCTATGAAATATAAATTCAACTAACAAACATCTGTAGAATATTAAGGTGCTAGTTTGTGTATTTTTGTAACAATACGTTTGAATATCTTTGGTTAGATATACAGTATTCTGTCATCACTCACCCAGCAACTTTCACCTCATCTCACGTTTTATAAAATTAGACTTAATCACCCCATCTGTAGTCATGATATTCCTTCTTCATTTCCTTCTGTAAGTTTTTATGGTACAGTAAAATTTCATATTTTCAGCCAAATCTTCGACACTTAAAGTGACAATCTGAAAATTTTGGAATATGTACATGACAACTTGCAAACCTTCGTCTCAAGAACCAATAAAGGCATGTCAGGATTTCGATTTATCAAAAAACAACGACTGTTATTTTGGTTATTCATGTATGATTCATATAGTGCTGCCTAAAGGCAAAGAAATGGTGTTGATTTATGTTATATTAGAAACACAATTCTTTAAACTCATTTTGGCTCTGGCGAAACTACTAGTTATCAACCTATTGCTCGAAGGAAACCGTCTGCAGCATTGTGTTCTTGTTTCAGGATGCCAGAATATTCTCTTAATTAAGACTATTTATGGCCGAATAATCTACGTTTGCACCTAAGACGGTATTCTGCTTGTCTCCCAGCCACGAGATACATGTGCAGTGTGGTCTGTCAGCATCTGGAGAGTTATGCAATATATGATAAGAACATAAGAACAAAGGCAACTGCAGAAGGCCTATTGGCCCATACGAGGCAGCTCCTATCTATAACCACCCAATCCCACTCATATACTTGTCCAACCCGCGCTTGAAACAATCGAGGGACCCCACCTCCACCACGTTACGCGGCAATTGGTTCCACAAATCAACAACCCTGTTACTGAACCAGTATTTACCCAAGTCTTTCCTAAATCTAAACTTATCCAATTTATACCCATTGTTTCGTGTTCTGTCTTGTGTTGATACTATTAATACCCTATTAATATCCCCTTTGTTATGTCCATTCACCCACTTGTAAACCTCTATCATGTCACCCCTAACTCTTCGCCTTTCCAGTGAATGCAACTTAAGCTTTGTTAATCTGTCTTCATATGAAAGATTTCTAAATAAGAACATAAGAACATAAGAACAAAGGTAACTGCAGAAGGCCTATTGGCCCATACGAGGCAGCTCCTATTCTATAACCACCCAATCCCACTCATATACTTGTCCAACCCGTGCTTGAAACAATCGAGGGACCCCACCTCCACAATGTTACGCGGCAATTGGTTCCACAAATCAACAACCCTGTTACTGAACCAGTATTTACCCAAGTCTTTCCTAAATCTAAACTTATCCAATTTATATCCATTGTTTCGTGTTCTGTCCTGTGTTGATACTTTTAATACCCTATTAATATCCCCCCGGTTATGTCCATTCATCCACTTGTAAACCTCTATCATGTCACCCCTAACTCTTCGCCTTTCCAGTGAATGCAACTTAAGCTTTGTCAATCTTTCTTCATATGAAAGATTTCTAATTTGGGGAATTAACTTAGTCATCCTACGCTGGACACGTTCAAGTGAATTTATATCCATTCTATAATATGGCGACCAAAACTGAACTGCATAATCTAAATGGGGCCTAACCAGAGCAAGATATAGCTGAAAAACCACACCAGGTGTCTTGTTACTAACGCTTCGATTAATAAAGCCCAGTGTCCTATTCGCCTTATTACGAACATTCGTGCATTGATCCTTTTGTTTTAAATTCTTACTAATCATAACTCCTAGATCCCTTTCGCAATTCGACTTCGCAATCTCAACTGCGAAGGTGAATGGACATAACAAAGTGGATATTAATAGGGTATTAAAAGTATCAACACAAGACAGAAATCGAAACAATGGGTATAAATTGGATAAGTTTAGATTTAGGAAAGACTTGGGTAAATACTGGTTTGGTAACAGGGTTGTAGATTTGTGGAACCAATTACCGCGTAACGTGGTGGAGGTGGGATCCCTCGATTGTTTCAAGCGCGGGTTGGACAAGTATATGAGTGGGATTGGGTGGTTATAGATAGGAGCTGCCTCGTAAACACTGCCCCAACTATGCTGGAATAAAAAGTTAGCAATTAGCCTAACGTCTATTGTGGGAAGTTACTTGAATCAATAATTGCAAATACAATTCAAATACAATGAGTCGCAACATGGTTTTACAAATGGCCGTTTATGTTTAACAAATTTGCTAATATTTTATTCCGGCATAGTTGAGGCAGTTGATAGTGGTAAGGATTGTGATGTTGTGTACCTTGACTTTAGCAAAGCCGTTGATATAGGGCCACATGAAAAACTAATTTAAAAAATAGAAGCTCATGGTATTGGGGGTGCTATACTAAGTTGGATTAGGGCATGGCTATACCAAAGGAAACAGAGAGTTAGTATAAATGGGGTTAAGTCAAAGTGGGATAATGTTGTTAGTGGAGTACCTCAGGGCTTTGTCCTGTGACCTCTGTTGTTTATAATATATATAAATGATTTAGATTCAGGTTTGAGTAGCAACATCTGCAAATTTGCAGATGATACAAAAATCGATAGGGAAATTAACACGAAAGAAGACACCCTATCACTTAAAGTTGATCAAAAAAGGGTTTTAAAATGGTCAAAAGACTGGCAGATGCAGTTTAATGCTAATAAATGTAAAGTTTTGAGGCTAGGTAATAATGATAGAGTTACAAGATACGAGCTAGATGGTGTTGTGATTGCGAAGTCGGATTGCGAAAGGGATCTGGGAGTTATGATTAGTAAGAATTTAAACAAAAGGATCGATGCATGAATGTTCGTAAAAAGGCGAATACGACACTGGGATTTATTAATCGAAGCGTTAGTAACACGACAACTGGTGTGGTTCTTCAGCTATATCTTGCTCTAGTTAGGCCCCATTTAGATTATGCAGTCCAGTTTTGGTCGCCGTACTATAGAATGAATATAAATTCACTTGAACGTGTCCAGCATAGGATGACTAATTCCTAAATTAGAAATCTTTCATATGAAGAAAGATTAACAAAGCTTAAGTTGCATTCACTGGAAAGTCGAAGAGTTAGGGGTGACATGATAGAGGTTTACAAGTGGATGAATGGATATAACAAAGAGATATTAATAGGGGTATTAAAAGTATCAACACAAGACCGTTTATCAGTATATAAAAGTATCAGACACAAGAACATAAGACTTATGTTCTTATAAATCAATAGAGTCAGGCAGAATGCCAGATTCATGGAAGGTGACTAATGTGGTACCAATTTTTAAGAAAGGAGATAGATCAGTCAGTCAGGTGCAGTCACAGTGAAAGGTTAAGAACATAAGAACAAAGGCAACTGCAGAAGGCCTGTTGGCCCACACGAGGCAGCTCCTATTTATAACCACCTAATCCCACTCATATACTTGTCCAACCCGCGCTTGAAACAATCGAGGGACCCAACCTCCACAATCTTACGCGGCAATTGGTTCCACAAATCAACAACCCTGTTACTGAACCAGTATTTACCCAAGTCTTTCCTAAATCTAAACTTATCCAATTTATACCCATTGTTTCGTGTTCTGTCTTGTGTTGATACTTTTAATACCCTATTAATATCCCCTTTGTTATGTCCATTCAGCCACTTGTAAACCTCTATCATGTCGCCCCTAACTCTTCGCCTTTCCAGTGAATGCAACTTAAGCTTTGTTAATCTTTCTTCAAATGAAAGATTTCTAATTTGGGGAATTAACTTAGTCATCCTACGCTGGACACGTTCAAGTGAATTTATATCCATTCTATAATATGGCGACCAAAACTGAACTGCATAATCTAAATGGGGCCTAACTAGAGCAAGATATAGCTTGAGAACCACACCAGGTGTCTTGTTACTAACACTGCGATTAATAAATCCAAGTGTCCGATTTGCCTTATTACGAACATTTATGCATTGATCCTTTTGTTTTAAATTCTTACTAATCATAACTCCCAGATCCCTTTCGCAATCCGACTTCGCAATCTCAACACCATCAAGCTCGTATCTTGTAACTCTATCATCATTACCTAACCTCAGAACTTTACATTTATCAGCATTAAACTGCATCTGCCAATCCTTTGACCATATTCAAAACCCTATCTAGATCAACTTGAAGTGATAGTGAGTCCTCCTCCGAATTAATTTCCCTACCGATTTTCGTATCATCGGCAAATTTGCAAATGTTGCTACTCAAACTTGAATCTAAATCATTTATATATATTATAAACAACAGAGGTCCCAGGACAGAGCCTTGAGGCACTCCACTTACAACATTTTCCCACTCTGACATGATTCCATTTATACTAACTCTCTGTTTCCTTTGGTATAGCCATGCCCTAATCCAGCTTAATATAGCACCCCCAATACCATGAGACTCTATCTTTTTAATCAGTCTTTCATGTGGCACTGTATCAAAAGCTTTGCTAAAGTCAAGGTATATAACATCGCAATCCTTACCACTATCAACTGCCTCAACAATGCTAGAATAAAAAGATAACAAATTTGTTAAACATGAACGGCCATTTATAAAACCATGTTGCGACTCAATTATTAATTTATGTTTTTCAAGATGAAGACGAATTTTATTTGCTATTATAGATTCGAGTAACTTTCCCACAATAGACGTTAGGCTAATTGGTCGATAGTTAGACGCAAGTGATCTATCTCCTTTCTTAAAAACTGGTATCACATTAGCAACTTTCCAAAACTCTGGCACTCTGCCTGACTCTATTGATTTATTAAATATGGTTGACAGTGGGTCACAAAGCTCCTCTTTGCATTCTTTAAGCACCCTGACAAACACTTCATCCGGCCCTGGGGATTTGTTTGGTTTGAGTTTTACTATTTGTTTAAGAACATCCTCCCTGGTAACTGCTAAACTCGTCAACCTGTCCTCGTCCCCACCCACATAGACTTGTTCGGCTGAAGGCATATTGTTAAGTTCCTCTTTAGTAAATACAGATACAAAATATTTATTAAAAATACTACTCATCTCTTCATCACTATCTGTTATTTGGCCTGTCTCAGTTTTTAATGGACCTATCCTTTCCCTAGTCTTAGTACGATATAACTGAAAAAAACCCTTTAGGATTTGTCTTTGCTTGCCCTGCTATGCGAACTTCATAGTTTCTTTTTGCTTTCCTTATCTCTTTTTTAACATTTCTAACCAGTTGTACGAATTCCTGTTCTAAAGTGACCTCCCCACTTTTAATCTTTTTGTACCAAGCTCTCTTTTTACCTATAAGGTTCTTCAAATTCTTTGTTATCCACTTTGGGTCATTAGTATTCGATCTATTCAATTTGTATGGTATACTACGTTCCTGTGCTTTGTTTAGAATATTCTTAAATAAGTTATATATTGAATCCACATCGAAATCCCCATTTAAGTCACCTATCGCTGGGTTCATGTCTCGCTCCAAGACCGGCCCACACCCCATACCCAAGACTTTCCAATCAATTTGACCCAAAAAATTTCTTAGGCTATTAAAATCAGCTTTTCGAAAATCTGGCACTTTAACAGAATTTTCTCCTACTGGTCTATTCCATTCTATGCTAAATCTGATTTCTTTGTGATCACTGCTCCCTAGCTCACTCCCTATTTCGATGTCATTAATTTGCGTTTCCCTGTTAGTTAACACTAAATCTAAAATATTATTTTCCCGTGTTGGTTCCTTAATGTGTTGCGTAAGAAAGCAATCGTCAATTAATTCTAGAAAATCTTCTGCTTCACTATTCCCTGTTTTGTTCAACCAGTTTATTCCGCTAAAATTAAAGTCACCCATGACATAAATACTGTTAGATCTAGATGCTCTAGATATTTCATCCCATAGGTGCTTTGCTTCCATTCTGTCTAAATTTGGTGGCCTATATATTACTCCTATTATAATATTATTAGCTTTTTCGTTTAATTCTATCCAAATAGTTTCTGTGTGTGGCTCTGTTTTGATTCCCTCTTTGAGACTACATTTCAAATTGTCCCTAACATATATGGCTACTTCACCTCCTCGTCTAATATATCTATCTGTGTGAAATAGTTTAAATCCATATATTTGATATTCAGCTAATAGTTCTCTATTTTCTACATTCATCCACGTTTCGGTAAGTGCAATAATATCTATTTTTTCTGTGCAGACAAGAGCATTTAATTCGTTAACTTTATTTCTTAGACTTCTACTGTTAGTGTAATATACCCTAAGTGAATTGTTATTTTGGTTGTGTTAAGGTTGTTTTGGAAAGGTTGTGTTAGCTGGAGCTCCGATTCTAGTAACATTATTATTGCAATAATGGAAGGATTAGTGAGGGATTTGGTGAGTCTGGTTGGAGCTCTGAGAGCAGAGATAGATTACCTGCGGGAGGAGGTACGACGGCTGAGACTTCGGGAGGAAACGAAGGAGGAGGCCAGTGTTGACGGGACCTCATTATGTAGGACTGACAGGACCAGTAATAAGGAGACATCGTCTTGGCAAGTTGTGAAAGACAGGGGTCTTAAGAAGACCTTGGCAAAACCGACAACTAATAGCCTACACCTAATGACTTTTAACGCATTTGACGTATTAGAGGACGAGTGCTGTGGTGAATCTGTTGTTCAAAGAGGAGGCAAAGCAACGAGGAGCATTGAAGCGCAGGTCCCTCAAACTGCTCGAAAGGAAAAGGGAGAATCGAAGCGAATTTTGGTTGTGGGAGATTCCCAGGTGAGGTATTTAGACAACGTTTTGTGCCAGAGATAGGGGGAACAGATTAAGGGTTTGCTATCCGGGAGTTGGAATTGGTGATATTGTTGGAAACATGAATGATATTATGACGGGAAATGGAAACAAACCCATTATTTGTATTAGTGCAGGGGGTAATGATGTTGGGCGAGTTAGGAGTGAGGAACTAATACAGAGATTCAGGACAGCCATTGAATTAGTTAAGAGCAAGGGAGGAAACCCGATCATATGTGGCATTCTTCCAAGAAAAGGAGTGGGAAATGAATGGATGTCGAGGGCAATTGGTGTCAATTGCCGGCTGGAAAGATATTGCAAATCAAATGCAATATCTTTCATAGACAACTGGGAACACTTCGATGGAAGAAATGAAATGTATGCTCGTGATGGGGTGCATCTATCGAGGGCTGGGGTTGTTGCTGTTGCGAACTCGTTGGAAGAAGTGGTTAGAGGTGTTTGTTTGGGTTTAAACTGTTAGTAGATAGAGGTATGGGAATTGATTTGGAAGAAGGAGGTAATAAAAGTATGTGTTTGTGGGAGAAAGGAATTGGCAAAATGATCAGGGAAAGAGAAGGGCCTCAAAATAACAATTCACTTAGGGTATATTACACTAACAGTAGAAGTCTAAGAAATAAAATTAACGAATTAAATGCTCTTGTCTGCACAGAAAAAATAGATATTATTGCACTTACCGAAACGTGGATGAATGTAGAAAATAGAGAACTATTAGCTGAATATCAATGAATATCTCTGTTTCCTTTGGTATAGCCATGCCCTAATCCAGCTTAATATAGCACCCCCAATACCCTGAGACTCTATCTTTTTAATCAGTCTTTCATGTGGCACTGTATCAAAAGCTTTGCTAAAGTCAAGGTACACAACATCACAATCCTTACCACTATCAACTGCCTCAACTATGCTAGAATAAAAAGATAATAAATTTGTTAAACATGAACGGCCATTTATAAAACCATGTTGCGACTCAATTATTAATTTATGTTTTTCAAGATGAAGACGAATTTTATTTGCTATTATAGATTCGAGTAACTTTCCCACAATAGACGTTAGGCTAATTGGTCGATAGTTAGACGCAAGTGATCTATCTCCTTTCTTAAAAACTGGTATCACATTAGCAACTTTCCAAAACTCTGGCACTCTGCCTGACTCTATTGATTTATTAAATATGGTTGACAGTGGGTCACAAAGTTCCTCTTTGCATTCTTTAATGTAGGCCCTATATACAAAAAGGGGGAGACGCAAGAGGCACTGAACTACAGGCCAGTTTCCCTAACTTTTATGCCATGCAAGGTGATGGAGAAGATCGTAAGGAAAAGACTCGTAGAGCATCTGGAGGGAAATAACTTTGTAACACACCACCACAAGCATGGGTTCAGAGATGGTAAATCGGGCCTCACAGGTTTAACAAAATTCTATGACCAAGCAACACAAATTAGGCAAGAAAGATAAGGGTGGGCAGACTGCATTTTCTAGGACTGTCAGAAAACCTTTTACTCAGTACCCCATAAAAGGCTTTTACAAAAGTTGGAGCAACAGGCAGTAAAAGGTATGGTGCTCCAGTGGATAAGGGAGTATCTAAGCAACAGGAAACAGCGAGTAACTGTGAGGGGGAAAACATCAGAGTGGCATGATGTCACCAGCGGCATTCCACAGGGCTCCGTATTTGAACCCATTCTGTTTCTAATATATGTAAACGATCTTCCAGAGGGTATAGACTCATTCCTCTCAATGTTTGCTGATGATGCAAAAAATATGAGAAGAATCAAGGCAGATGAAGATAGACAGAGATTACAGGACGACCTGGACAAACTGGAGGAATGGTCTGGCAAATGGCTACTGAAGTTCAACTCAGGAAAGTGTAAAGTAATGAGATTTGGTGAAGGGAGCAGAAGGCTGAACACAAGGTACCATCTGGGAGGTGAAATACTGCAAGAGGCAAACAGAGAGAAAGATCTGGGGGTTGATATCACACCGAACCCGTCCCCAGAGGCCCACATAAAAAAAATATCATAAGTGGCATATGCTAGATTGGCCAACATAAGAACAGCTTTTAGAAACATGTGTAAGGAATCATTCAGGTGCTTGTATACCACTTATGTCAGACCAATCCTGGAATATGTAGATCAAGCTTGGAGTCCATACGTAGTTAAACACAAGACAAAGTTAGAGAAGATCCAGAGGTATGCCACCAGACTAGTAACGGAACTGAGAGGTATGAGGTACGAGGAAAGGCTAAGGGAAAGGAACTATCGGGGAAAAACGCCAAGCCATTACGACTATATATCATTTGAAATGGGTCAGGATAAGGATTTGGGATTAAGAAATGGTGCCTAACCACTTGGAGGGTCGGGGATTGAACGCCGACCTGCATGAAGGGAGACCGCCGCTCTACCGTCCAGCCCAAGCAGGGAGCTAAACTTTACGTCATCGAAAGACAGAAGAGTAAAGGTAGACATAATAACAACCTACAAAATTCTCAAATAAATTGACATGGTGGACAATGACAAAATATTTAGCACTAGCGGTATCCGGCCACGCGTTGCTTTTGGTGCATTGATAAGCCACAGCAACCTTCCCCTGTCTCCCAGTCCTCCCTACCATTCCCTCCTTCCCAGTCCCCTCGTCCTCTCAAACATTTCTCACTACACCATCACCTCATTCTCCCAACCATTCCCCACTCCCCCATCCCCTCGTCCTCCCAACCATTCCCCACTCCCCCATCCCCTCGTCCTCCCCACTATTCCCCCCTCCATCGTCCCTTTGTCCTCCTTACCATCTCCCACTCCACTGTTCCCTCATCCTCCTAACCATTCCCCACTCCACCGTCCCCTCGTTCTCCCCACCATCTCCCACTTCCCCATCCCCTCGTCCTCCCTACCATTCCCTACCCCCCCTCCCCTATCTCCTCGTCTTTCCCACCATTCCCCACTCCCCTGTTCCCTTGTTTTCCTCACTTGGGGTGCCGAGCGGACAGCACACTGGACTTGTGATCCTGTGGTCCTGGGTTCGATCCCCGGCGCCGGCGAGAAACAATGGGCAGAGTTTCTTTCACCCTATGCCCCTGTTACCTAGCAGTAATTAAGTACCTGGGTGTTAGCCAGCTGTCACGGGCTGCTTCCTGGGGGTGGAGGCCTGGTCGAGGACCGGGCCGCGGGGACACTAAAAAGCCCCGAAATCATCTCAAGATAACCTCAAGAGAAGATAACCATTCTTTATTCTCCTGTACCCTCGTCCCCACCATCCCCAACCACACCGTTCCCCTCGTCCTCCCCACCACTACCCCCTTCCCTGTCCACTCGTCATCCCCACCATCCCCCACTCCCGTCCCTTCGTCCACCCCACCATTCCTCACTCCATTGTCCGATGCATTCCCAAATGATCTGATGTTCCCATCAGAAAATTTGAGCATCAAATGATCTGATGTTCCCATCATTAAAATATAAAACAACAGTTGAAAAAAAAAAACGAAATAAAAACAATGAAAAAAATAAAAATTAAACTAAACTCACGAAATGAACGGTATGGTAAACAACACAGTTCAATTCCAATGCAATGTCACACAAAATAAATAAATAAAAATCAAAATAAATAAAAATCAATGAAAATTCAATTTGTCAGTGCAATTGGAAACATTGAAATGAATTCATAACATATTTATTATAACGTGTGTTGCTCATACGTGAAACAGATGGTGCTGTTTCTTTAAAAAAGAATGTTTTTACCTGTCACAGGTTTGACATCTATACCTATACTTATGAAATGAACGGTATGGTAAACAACACAGCTCAGTTCGAACGCAATGTCACACAAAATAATTAAATCATAATGAAAATAAATGAAAATCTATGAAAATTCAATATATCAATGCAATCGGAAACATTGAAACGGAATCGTAACATTTAGTATTGTGTGTGTTTCTATTATGTGCAACAGATGGTGCTGTTTTTCATAAAAGCATGTTTTTACCTGTCACAGGTGTGACATCTATATAGTAGATATATAAAAATATGCGTGTATTTAAACTGAAAGTTGTGCAAAAATTTCATAGCAATCGTATCAAGAACTTTCGGGGATTATGCGTGTGTTGCTCTTACGTCTAACAGATTGCGTTGTTATAAAAAAAACATGTTTTTCCCTCTCTCAGGTGAGACATGTATACAGTAAGAATATAAAAACATGCGCCTGTTCTAATGCCACGTTGTGTCAAAATTTTAAAGCAATCGGTAAAGAGGTTTCGAAGATTTTCCTCCCATAAAATACAACAGTTTAAAAAAAGTATTTTTTCTCGTCTCAGACGTGACATCTATATAGTATGTATATAAAAACCCGCTCGGATGTAAATGAAACATTGTGTGAAAATTTCAAAGCAATCGGTGAAGAACTTTCGGAGATTACCGATTTAAAAAAAAAAAACAAGAATTTACATATTTATAGATTTGTGGAACATGAACAAGGCAAGAAACATACAGGTGAAAACTGAGTACCCAATTGAGCCACAGAGACATTAAAAATAATTTTTTCGTTGTCTGAGCAGTTAACAGATGGAATGCATTAGGCAGTGATGTGGTGGAGGCAGACTCCATACACAGCTTCAAATGTGGATATGATAAAGCCCAATAGGCTCAGGAATCTGTACACCATTTTATTGTCATTTGAGAGCTCAACCCCCGCAAGCACAGCTAGGTGAGTTCACAGTAACTTTTACCTACGCTTATGTCACACACAGTAACTTCTAACAACGTTTATGTCGCACACGGTAACTTCCAACAACGCCTGTGTCACACACGGTAACTTCCAACAACGCCTGTGTCACACACGGTAACTTCCAACAACGCCTGTGTCACACACGGTAACTTCCAACAACGCCTGTGTCACACACGGTAACTTCCAACAACGCCTGTGTCACACACGGTAACTTCCAACAACGCCTGTGTCACACACGGTAACTTCCAACAACGCTTGTGTCTCAGGAACGTCCAACAACGCTTGTCGCACACAGTAACATTTAGCAACGCTTCTCACATACAGTAAAATCTAGCAACGCTTGTGTCACACAAGCTCCAGCCTGTGTCCATACCTAGTTAAACACTAGACAAAGTTAGAGAAGATTCAGCGGTATGCCACCAGGCTCGTCCCGGAACTGAGAGGAATGAGCTTCGAGGAAAGGCTAAAGGAGCTGAACCTCACGTCCCTGGAAAACAGAAGAGTAAGGAGAGACATGATAACCACTTACAAAATTCTTAGGGTAATTGACAGGGTGGACAAAGACAAACTCTTCAGCACGGGTGGAACACGAACAAGGGGACACAGGTGGAAACTTAGTACCCAGATGAGCCATAGAGACATTAGAAACAATTTTGTCAGTGTCAGAGTAGTTAATAAATGGAATGCACTAGGAAGTGATGTGGTGGAGGCTGACTCCATACACATTTTCAAATATAGGTATGATAGCAACCTGTCCTCTTAAAAAGAACGTCGCTTTTGGCCGTTTGTCCGTATGGCCGAATTTGGACGTAATTTGAAAATAAAAAAAAATTGAAAATAAATTTGGGATTTTTTTTTCAACACCAGTAAGTTAAGGGTCCTCTGATAGGTTAGGTGGGCAGGAAATTCTCATAAAGTTTCAAAACGTTATGAAAAACGATAATTTAAAGTGTCCTCTTATAACCTCTGCGCGTAAGCCGGACGACTCAAATAGAAAACGGAACAGAACGTCACTTTTGTGAGTCGATTTCATTTTAAATTACGTCCAAATTTGGCCATAGTGCGCATACCAGCCAAAAGTGACGTTATTTTTAAGAGGACGGGTTGATGATAGAGCCCAGTAGGCTCAGGAATATGTACATCAGTTGATTGACGGTTGAGAGGCGGGACGAAAGAGACAAAACTCATCCCCCGCAAGCACAACTAGATGAGTACATAGTAACTTTCACCAATGCTATTGTCACACACAGTAACATCAAGCAACGCTTGTGTCACACACAGTAACTTTCACCAACGCTTGTGTCACACACAGTAACTTTCACCAACGCTTGTGTCACACACAGTAACTTTCACCAACGCTTGTGTCACACACAGTAACATCTAGCAACGCTTGTGTCACACACAGTAACTTTCAACAACACTTGTGTCACAAGGAACTTCTAATAACGCTTGTGTCACAAGGAACTTCCAACAACTCTTGTGTCACAAGGAACTTCCATCAACGCTTGTGTCACAGGAGGAAACACAATTTCTCTAATTAAATCTAGTTCCTTATTCCACGCACATATATTGTGTCCCATCATCTACATACCTAACCATTTCTTGTCCCGTTGTTACAACTTTTAAAGAATTAATAATGTTAGCCAGACATTTCTCCGGATTCTGCAGGATGGCGCGCCAAGGCTGAAGGTGTTGCAGTTGGCTGACACTCACATGGACCCTCTCTACCAGCCTGGCTCCCTTGCTGTTTGCTCCGAACAACTTTGTTGCAGGAATGACTCTGGTAGGCATGAGTGTGTGTGTCTACATATAATAGTGCATGTTAAGTGGAACGTACACTAGTGTGTCACTGCAACTACTTACTTGGCCCTGTACAAGTAAATTGACTGGATCTTGTATCTGGAGAAATATTGCAACCTATTGTCTGGGTGGAGGTACCCTAGAGGTAATCACTTCAACACCACTGTGTAATTAGTACTATTATTTACTCCTTATCCATGGTTAGGTTAAGGGGGCATATAAAAAAATATCGTTATAAATTAAAATTGTTCAATTTGCTTATAATTTTTTTTATGAAATGGTTATAGAAAGGGCTGCAACTGGTCCAAGTTTCACCATCACACCCTAAATAGAAAAGGAGAAAAAAATACACAACGTATTATGCAACGAATGTTCAACATTCTCAAATAATCTCAGGGAACACATGTGTCAACTAAAATGTCTACTATGTGCTGTAGAAGCACAAACTCTTGTAATAATTGTAATATGTATGTTCAATATATTTATATTTAAATTTTTTTTTCTTTTTCTTTTTTTTTTGCCAATTTTTTTTCTCGTTTGTTATCAAGGGATTTGCATGAAACTTGCACACCTTGCTCAATGGATGCCTATCTGCAAGGGTGCCAATTATGAACGAAATCTGTCGAAGTCAAGCTCAGCTACAGGTGGCCGAACTTGGATCTTTATTTTACTCTGGAAAGTAATTTACACCTTCAAATTACTTCAGAGCTTTCATTTATTAATCGATTTACATGCAAATTACACTTTATATGTAGCGTTTGTACTTCTACAGACTCTAGTAGACATTTTAGTCCAAAGTCTATTTGTTGATTTTATAAAAATTTATAAATATCATATATTGCATATTTTTTTAGTAGGGTAACTTTGAAAAATTATATTATTGCACTAAACACTTTTTTGATAAAACTGATCACTAGAATCCTTTATTATGTGCTTATTTTAATATCTGAGTGTTATAGAAATGATTTTAGTTGGCACATGTGTTCCCTGAAACTATTTGAAAATTCGTTGCATAATTCGTTGTTTATTTCTTTTCTCCTTTTCTGTTTAGGGTGTGATGATGAAACTTGGACCAGCTGCAGCCCTTTCTATAACCATTTCATAAAAAAATTTATAAGCAAATTGAACCACTTTTAATTTTACATGAATATGCCCCCTTAAGGTTAGGTTAAGTTTAGGATAAGGTTAGGGTAAGGTTAGGTTAAGGTTAGGTTTAGACTAGATTAAGGTTAAGTTAAGGATAGATTAGTTTAGATTTGGTTAGGTTAGGGTTAGGTTCAGTAACATTATATTACGTTCGTTGTAGATCGAGTGCGTACGTCCCTACCACACAACCAACCAAAACCTGTAGAGTACTTATACTTTGATCAGGAGATCACCCTCTACTGCTTTCTGCTCTTGGAAAGGGGCTCAGCGTTACACATTAAGGGGGGTGCGGCTCCAGTACTGGTCTCGTTGTCACGTGTACACACCCAATTCGAGCCGCTGTGACTCCCCACTGTCTCCTTATTTCGTAGGACCTCCTCAATCCCCCTTGTTTTGAATTGCAATTTTTTTTCTCTCTCTCTCTCTCTCTCTCTCTCTCTCTCTCTCTCTCTCTCTCTCTCTCTCTCTCTCTCTCTCTCTCTCTCTCTCTCTCTCTCTCTCTCTCTCTCTCTCTCTCTCTCTCTCTCTCT